>NW_004567114.1:52315330-52378267 GCF_000260355.1 Condylura cristata | reverse complement strand
AAATAAATCTTTAAAAACAACAAAAAAAGAAGGTCTGAAATGATGCAGTACGACATTTATTTTTAAAATTTATCAGAAAGAAATAGGAAATAGAGTCCTATAATTGAGGGTAATATTTCCTTCTAATTAGATATTGACCTTGCTATGTACAAGGTAGAATCATAAGTAGTAGGAATCACACCTGTTTTTAAGATGCTGATGAGAAAGAAGGGCATTTTCAGCAACCATATTGCAATCTATTTCTAACATGTGCCAAATCTTATTTTGATGTCATATTATTACTTCACTAAACACTTAAAGACAGTCAAGAAGAAGAAAGAATAAAATAATGCATATCATATGTGAGGATTAAAGCACACTATATAGTATTTTCTATTGAAAACAAAACAGAATAGCAGTATTTTCCTGCTGTATTCTTATTACCAAATTAAGAATCTATCCAACAGATTTGAAAGCAATCATACTATCCTATCGTTATCTATAGTTGCATCAGAAATGATGGATATAATTTTAAAGTAGTTTAATAGTAGCTTTTTCAATTTATAGACTTTAACTTAATAGCAAGCTGCATCAGTCTCCTTGAGTCTTGAGAAGTTTTCAGTGTATCTGAACTTTCGATTGATCTGAGCCATGTTTAGCTTTAATCTATGCTTGCGCATGACCCGGGAAAGAGATGTTCTATCAGATTCTGCCCTTGTAACTTTAAATCTTTCTCTGTGTGCATCTAGAGTGGGGAAAGTTTTGAAATCCAAACACTGTCAGGATTTAACCCTTATTTGTATTTTATTGTGATTGACTAAAGGAGGACTTAGAATCTCCACAAAAGAAAGGATCAAGATCTTGAGGACAACACATAGATAGAATTTATGTTGGGCTGTGACTCTTGGCTTGAGGAAATAGACAGTTAATTGCTTGGAATGGATTTCAACTTATTTGTGGATCAAACCCAGTGTAGAAGAAGCATAGTTGACAGTTACAAAGAAAGATTGGTTGGGAGCAGGGAAGAGAGGAAGTAGATAGATGCTAAGTAGAGAACAGCAGGAGCCTGATCCAAGTTTGGAAGAGATATTGTGTTATGAGTTGAGGAACAGCAGATGAGGTATGACTGCCAGCACATAGTTAATTAAAAAATACTAGTTTGTTAACCTGAGCTCTAAGAGAATAGTCCTTAATTTAACACATTTATGAACTATATATTATCTTCTATGATATATATTACCATAGAGTATATAATAGCAATTGTTTCCCATTGCTTTATTGGGTAACATACTCTCTTTACTTGCTATGACTTCAAATGACAAGAAATGCCATTTCCTTTAAGCAAGAAAAAGTCTTCCAGAAAATTTTCAAAACAAATTACCAATTAAAATGTTTGATAATACAGGCCTTCCTGGTGGTGCAGTGTGTTAAAGCACAGGACTAAAAAGCTAAAGCCCCTTCAACATGAGTTCAATCTCCACCTTGGAGGTGATCCTCATGGTGCGGCAGATCTCTCCTGACTGGCCCACTGCTCCCCTCAGCAGTGTACTTTGTGAGTCAGCCTGTTCTGCTCCCCACTCTATCTCTGGTGAATCCTCTCACCACCTCTGCACCTCTGGCCTGTACCCCAGTTCTGTATGCATGAATAAATAAATCTTTAAAAAATGTTTAAGTGGCCCTCCCTGGTGGTGCAGCGGGTTAAAGCACAGCACTGAGAAACTAAAGCCACTTCCGCATGAGTTCAATTCCCGCCTGCCCCGGAGGTGACCACATGGCGCGGCAGACCCCTCCTGACCCGCCCGCTGCTCCCCTCAGCAGTGTACTTCGTCGATCTGCCTGTTCTGCTCCCCGCTCTGTCTCTGGTGAAACCTCTCGCCACCCCTGAGCCTCTGGACTTTACCCCAGTTCTGTATGTACAAATAAATCTTTAAAAAAAAAAATTGCATTAAAAAAAAAGTTTAAGAAATGTTTGCTAGTACATAATACCACAAAATAGTATATAAAGATTGTTTAATATTACCTTAAATAAATGTAATTAGAACCATATATTGATATTGACCTGAAGAAAAAAAAAAACAAACCCTGGTTTGATAGCAATAATTGTTTAAAAACTATAAATAAACAATCATATTTGGGAAATGGCTGCACCAAATCACTTTACTAGGTTAACTTCTGATAAATCAGAACATAGTCACTGAGTATTAAACAATTTGAATTTCAATCGGGCCCTCTCCCAGTAGTATAGTTCAATCTACTTTATAGAAGCAATGGTTTAATGTGGACAGGTCTGGGGCCATGGGTAAATGCTTGTCCTTTTTGCTCTGCTGAAATAGGTAATACCATATCTACATCTTGTTGTTTTTGCTAATAGTAGAGTAGTAGTGACAGCGGAAGTATTACTTGAATGACCAGAGTTGTTAAGTCTTTAAAACATCATATATGGAAAAGATAACATCAGCTATAGAAGGAAGGTTTTTATTCTGTTCTTACCTAAGGTAGAAAATCACTGACTTGAATGGTATTACCAAGACAGAATATCTTTTAGAAAACTATATATAAAATGTCTAATTATTGAAACTACTACCCATTTTGGATAAGAAATAAAAAGCATATTACTAGCCCTATTAGGTTGTATTAGATATATTTTAAAGTGTCTTGCAATGCTGCCAATTATTACATTTTTATGCAGAGGTGACATAAGGCAATCGTTTTCTGAAAATAATTTATTAAGAAAAATATTGAGCTTTAGAAAAGAAATATTTTCCTGTTAGTGGCAACAAATCCAAAATAAGCATCTAAAAATACTGGCATAATCAAATAGGTAATGAGGTTACCTGACCTATGAAATTGAAAAAAAAATTTCTAAGGAGAAATCACTAATATCCAATATCTCTCTCTTCATTTTTAATTGCAGTTGAAGAGAATAAAATGAAGCAGGAATTTAAGATTTAACAAAATGGCAGACATAAATATAATTCCAATTCATAATATAAGTATAAAAAATTAGTAGGTAGAAGGAGCTGCAGATTATTTGGACAAAGTTCTGAATTATATTAATGAAGGAACTGAGATCCCAAATACATGTCTTGCTTTCATCTCTTCTTCACTTCCATTTACTCTACTCAACCTCTCCAGGCATTCCCACTATTCCACCACCTTGTTAAGGCCAACACTGACATCTACTATTTGCTACATCCTATGACTTCTCCTCATAATTGAGCTCTGCAGAATGTGCAGTTGCTCTCTGCCTATTGATATATTCTCTTTATTTAGTTTATCCAAATCCACAGTATCTTTTATTTCTTCCCTATGGACTACTCTATTTCCTTTGCAGGCTCTTGTTCATGTTAAACAGTGTCCAGCTCAGTTTTCAGCTTTTTCTTTTCTATCTATAATCACCTTCTATGCAAACTCTCCAAGTCTCTTCACACCTTAAGTATATCATCTAAATGCTGATGACGTCTAGGTCTTTTCCACCAGTGCAGTCTTCTCCCATGGGCACTAGACTTTTGCATTCAACAACCTAGTACACATTCCCTTCCTGTTATCTAATACACATCACAATCTTAATCTAAATTAGTATATCTTTTCATCTTCATTTATCCCTTTCAGCAATCTGTCCTAATTTTCCTCATATCAGCAAATGATCTCTCTTCTCTGCTCAGATCCGAATCCTTATTTAAAGATTTAAACCAGATTTATATCTCTCTTCTACAGTGAACACTCTAATGGTTCCTTATCACCTTCAGCATAAAAGTCAAGCCAATTATCATGGCCTATTAAACCCTGTATTACCTGACCCATTCCTACTTTTTCTACCATGATTTCCATTCATTCTTCACTTATCTCACTCTAGCAACAATATTAATTAGTCACTTAATACTAGATATTAAGCTTATTTATTTCTACTTTATATTACTATTATCTTTCCAGAAAATTCTTCCTACAATCTATATGGTTTTCTGCCTAACTTCTTTTACACTTTCTTAAATCATCTTTCACTGAATACTCAAAAAGAAATAGTGCCCACCTCTCCCAGCACTTATTCTCAACATCTATCTCCTCAGCATCCTACAGGTTTCTTAAAAGCACGTCACAATTTGAAATATGTGTTGCTTATTGACTTGTTTAGCATGTCTCCTGACTAGTCTGTAGACTTCATGAGAACAAGATCTTCATATTACTCAGCAATACATCCAGGTGTTACACTAATGGCTTGAACACACGTGTTTTATATATTTTTAGAATGAATAAATATTGCTTGGAAGAAGTAAATTGCTCTGAAGGCTCTACTTCACTCAGTTGGCATTTAGGTGTGGAAACAGGTTTTTCTTATACAATGGTCATTTGCTTGAAATCATTAATGTTTAGAAGATGGCTTTATGAACCTAGTCAGTTTTCTCACATAGCTTCTCAAACACCTTCTAAGCACCAACATGCAAAATGGTCAGCATTACTATTATTTCTATCGTTTTTTCACCAAAAACACTAATAATCCTTCTTTGGCTATATGTCTACAGGAGGGTAGATTAAAACTGCTCTGTTTGGCTAGAGTGGGGATAGCATAATGAGCTGGATGGAAGAAACTTAGCTGAATACATTGTAGTTCTTGTCCTTTATCATAGATTTTGTTGGCCCACATATAGTGTTTCTCAATTTCTCTTTGTCTGGCCAAAACAAGTACTAAATCTCAATTCTGAATTCATCCTCCCTTCTTCCTTTCCAAAATTTCTTTTATATATATGTGTGTGTGTGTGTGTGTGTGTGTGTACTGCAATTGCCTCTGCTGTACATTTCTTTAAAAAAGCTCATAACAGAAAATTGAGTTCCCAAACACAATCCCATACCATATGTAAAAGAGCACGTCCCTCTCTCAACTGGAGGTATATTTTGAAATAAGTAAGTAACAGCTCAGCAGTCATTTGCCATAGCTTGCTGAGTAAGCTGGGCTCAGGTTAAAAGGGGGTTATAGGCTGTCAGCCAAAACACTGACGGCACTGCTGAATTCAGTGATTCAGAAACTCTATATGTCCTAAGGATTTTGTGTGGATGCCATTAATTATATTCCCTTCTGCTCTATCATCGAGAGTGACTCAATTCAATTTCCTCATAGGATCAAAACAGATATGAATTTAACCTTAGAACTTGCTTACTTCTGTTACACAAATATATTCAACATTACACAAAATGATCATGAAAAATTATTGTCAGAGTGAAACAAAATCAGAAATGAACACAATCACTTATTCATATAAAAATCCCTCATCAATTTGGATGGGAGGTGATTACACAGATTATACATGTTGTATCATAATTGCCCCAATAGTAACTCATGAGGATATTATAGCTGTAGTTACTTGGAATAACAACAACAGAATTGAAAGACAACAACGGGATGTCACTTTATGCATATAGTTGCATATGTAGCAAAACTCCCACGTATGGTCAACACTTAAATTGTGATTTTTTACTTGATCAATTTGATATGAGATCTTTCAAATGATAGGGAAATGTTGAGGACTCCATGATTCCAAAGACTTAAGATGCATCTATACTATTCATAATAATGGTGCCCTTCAATTGTGTATGATTCTGTGAGTAGCAAAAGTCTTTGCTTTTGAAAGCATTCCATTTATTTCTCACAAAACTTCTGATGAAAATAATTTTTCATATTTTTCCCCAATAATATACCAATGCAGTACACGTTGACAGGTTTAAAAATGAATTTTCATTTGTGTAGGAGCTTTTAAGCTGCCTCCAATCTGTAACATGGAGACATTCAATGTTTGCATTTTAAAATTCCTTATACTCTAAGAAATATTTTCCCTCATATATTTAAAGAGTACCCAGTTATGTGCTATTTTCTATTAGTAAGAACATTTAAAGGATAACCAAGAAGAAAGTTTATCTTATAAATTAATTAATTTTGTAATCCTTATCTGAGATATTTTAAAAGCAAATGTTTAATTTGTATCCATTATAATTGAGTAGACAAATTTTTCCACAAGGTTATATCTGTTTACGCTATTTTATCATCTATTGAATGGTATGATATGAAGGCTTTTTATTGCAGTTTAGCTAAAGAAATACCATGCCTGTGATGGAGCTGTCAATCAGCATTTAGTCATACAGTATCTATTTCTATCCCTGTTCTTCTTAGCACAGAAGGGCTATTATAGTCTACATTACGGCATAGCTACTTTGGATATAGATATCCTTGAGGGGCAGGATTTATTTTGAAAGAAGATACTCAACATAACATGACACATCATTTAGACATCTTTAAAAGTACACACACAGGTATTTCAAAGCAGAATATAGCAAAGGCTAATTTTAAACATTTAACATTTTGTGAATGCATTTCCTTTTTTCTTACTTTAATAGCACTGTAAAAGACCAAATGGGGTCATGTGACTCTTCTGTAATTGAAAATGTCTATTTAAAGCAACTCTTGTGCAAACCTTCATCACATTATCACCTATGAGGGGCTAGCTTCTGTAAGACATTATCCATATCAAAATTAGCAAGAGAGAAACATTTAAGGCCCAAGAAAAAGGAAAATAATGCTGAAATGCATTTATAAACACCTGAAAAGTGAAAAATTTACAGCTGCCCAATAATATATATTTCTAAGTACACCACCAATATATATGGAATATGACTAAAAATTAACGAGACTGATTACAGACCACAAACATGAAAATCAGTCATGCAGCTGTATAACATACTGGATGTGCTTCCAGATGTGAAGATAAAAATGGATACAACCTTTTAAAGGATGAGTTTTGGATATGCTGTGCATGTGGCACTCATTAGCTAAGCAAATGGATGTTAATCTTTATGACAGTCAATTGCTGTGCTGCATTGCTATGGAGAGCTTATCAGCTGGTCTGACCTGATCATCAAGATCATCATGACTTAACTTACAGGAGGATTATTCTCCCTCCCCCTACAATTCCACAGATTCAAAATGTATAAGAAAGTTTTTCAAAAGAATTTGCTAAACATTTAAGCTCCTACATGCCCCATAGCTTTGCAGCAAGTAGGTAATAGCATATGAAGATTCAGATTCACAGATTTGATTCAATTCACTAAGATTAAATATCTAATTTCTTATGTTCAGGATGCAGAAATTAACCTCATTTTCCCAACTGATTTGATATATACCGTACAGCTGAAGATAATCATCTAAGAAAATATTTAGTTATTTGAAGGATAGGCACTTTTAATGCACAGCTTATAAGTAGTATCTGGACTAGATAAATAAGGTAAATGTCATGTCATGGCTCAAGAAGAATCAGAAGCATCCCTATTGTCTTAACAAACATCACCTCTTATGAAAGTTACATTATCACATTTGCCTATATCTCATTTTATGAGGAAACCTGTTGCATTGGGCTACCTTGAGTTAATTATAAAAGCCATGATAGAATAGCAGATTTACCCCTATGAAACTGAGAGCTTGACATGTTAGACATAATGCAAGAGGCAATTCAAACTTCTCACATAACTCTGCCAGCACACGTCAACTTATTCGACAGCAACTTCTGTTTCTTAGGCAATTTTAGCTGGAGACAACCACTATGCCAACATTTTCTCTTTGTGATACGCTTCATTGTCCCCCAAGGGTAGCAGATACCAATAAGCTGCATTCATAGTCTAATAATAACAGCTAGAAACTGAAGATGGTCTCTCCAGAAAGAGACTGAATCATCTCTATTTTTGGTAAAAGCCTAGAGTATTGTGAGCACTTAATTAATGAGTTCATGAAAGTAAGTAAATCACTTCCTTCCAGAGTTTTAGATGATTTGGGAGTAGGTTTAACTTGTTCAGTTCAGTATGGAACTATTTAATGTAGTGAAATTTATGAGATTTTGGTGATGTGAATTAAGAACTTTTCAAAACATCTGACACTTATAGTATAGTGTTACTCTTTTAATTACTTAGTCAGGAAATTAAATGCAAATTTCTAAATATTTATGGGTCTGGAGTATCATAAAAAGCACTGATAATGAAGGGTGAATGAGCCCGACTGCTTTCTTATAAGGAATGACTGTGGTGTATGGCAAAGTGAGAGCTTTGGAAGGTAGAAGCTTGTGGTTTGCCTGCTGAAGAAAAGCAACTTCACCAATTCTAGGAATTTGTTTAAGTGCAGTATATAGAAAAGATAATAAAATAATAGATTTTTAAAGATAGTAGAATCATTATAGTTCTTCCAAATAGTCTCTAAGACAGTGGAATTAATCAAAAGTTCTGAATACTGATTCCTCTCCTTCATGGCCTACCTCTTGGTGTTAAGACTTTCATAAAAGTTCATCTTGGGAAATGAAGTTCTACTGACATCAGTTTAGAGATTGAGGCTGAAAGTTAGGAAAATAAACAATCTTAATCTTAAATAAATAGTTAAGATCTGATCTAGAGTGGAACGTCAGGAAAAAAGAGATTGCGTAACATTTTAGGATTAGAATTACAGACTTTTACTAGGATATGACAGTGTTTATCATCCAGAAAGGAGAAGGTCTATGAGTGAACTGGTAATCATCCACATATTAATAAATATATGATGTTATGAGGGTTGATGAGATTGCAGTGTGTGTAGGGTGAAAAGAGAAGGGAATTCTATCTTCAGTTTTGGAGGTCTGCTTATGCTGAATGACTAGACAATAGGGAAAATGGTTTCCCAATAGAGTGAAAGGCAGAGTAAAACAGGCATATATGGTAATATTAGTAACACAACTGAAATCAACATTAGGAGAGAGTTTCAAGGGACAGCTTGGTAGTATGGGAAAAGGGAAAAAACAAATAAGTATCACGAGATTAGGAGGTTGGGTCATTCATATTATTTTTTTAAAGATGTATTTATTTATTTATGCATTTAGAACTGGGGTACAGACCAGAGGCACTGGTATGGTGAGATGATTCACCAGAGACAAAGTGGGGAACAGAACAGGCAAATCAACAAAGTACAGTGATGAGGGGAACAGCAGGCGGGTCAGGAGAAGTCTGCCACAACATGAGGGTCACCTCCGGAGTGGGGATCAAACTCATGCTGAAGTGGCTTTAGCTTCTTAGTGCCACAAAAAGGGCCCGGGGGCATTCATATTATAAGAAACAAAATCTTGCAAAATTTGAAGGACTGAGAGATCAAAAATACAGAATATATATTTTTGGGAGTAGATGAAAAGTACTAAAGAGAATACTGAGTTTAAAAATAACATATTATAAGGTGAATTTAATATAGCATATACATATCATGAAATGTGACATGCATATAAAATTATATAAAATGCACCTGAAGCTTATAAAATTTTATGAGGCAATGTTCATCAATGAAAAAAAATGCTAAGTAATTATTGTCTCTTTTTTAATGTCCACTTTTATTCTGAAGTAAGACATTGATAGATATACTAAGAATAGATCTCCTTAAAAGATAGGGCTATCTGGTCCTCCCTGGTGGCGCAGCGGGTTAAAGCACTGCACTAAGAAGCTTAAGCCACTTCTGCATGAGTTCAATCCCCGCTTGCCACGGAGGTGACCACATGGCCTGGCAGACCTCTCCTGACCCCTCTGTTCCTCTCACAGTGTACTTCGTCGATCTTCCTGTTCTGCTCCCCACGCTGTCCCTGGTGAATCCTCTAACCCTCCGCATCTCTGGCCTGTACCCCAGTTCTGTCTGAATAAATAAATCTTAAAAAAAAAAAGATAGGGATATCTATCAGAGGTACAGAAGTTACTGAATAACTATATGAAAAATTACTAAGATTATAATTGAGAATTATAATTAAGAACCAAAGTTTCTATTTAATGACTATAGGTAACTTTTAATGGTGATTAACAATAGTTATTAGATTCTGTTACATATATGTTATATTCAAGGGAACAGAAAAAGTAGTTTTGAAAATCGATTTTGTTTGTAACTTAACTAAGGCATTTCAAATTTCTGGATGTTTAATGGCCAATCAGTATAACCTATTCAATTTGTATTTATGAGAATCTGATGATCTGAAAATATTATTTTGTGTGGTCACAACAAATTATCTCCATGCCAAGTGAAAGATAATAAAGCTCTTAGAAGATACCACAAATTCCTCTAGTTAATCAGGTATTATTTTTGAGCATTTATTATGTTTAAGTACTCTGCAACACAATGTAGAAGATATAATTACAAAACAGGTTCCATATTCCAATATTTTATAATTAATATGGTGAGACAAATGAGATACCCCAAACATATTATTATGTCCATGGCACTTAATGGAATACCAACTTCTAGTTTTTAGACTATAGTTTCAAATCAGCAAGTAATAGAAAAGGCAAAAAAAAATCGGCATAAGGAAAAAGATCAAGCATTTTACTTCATGAAAAAAGAAACTTGGACTTGCTAATTTTACTTTTTATTATGATTTTGTAAAGATGTCTCTTAGTTTTAACCTTCTTTAATAACAGCATGCATATAAACTAATAAATTTAAAATCTTCTTTATTGACAATTGACAATTTCATGAAACTTCTTTTTACCGCACTGTTACTTGTCTTAAAGTGCACTTTGTTTGATATAATTTATACCAGATGTGATTTTTTTGGTGTTTACATGTTTAATATTTTATACCCTTTTTCAATTTTCCTGCAACCTTCTATTTCATGCTTGTTTTCTGTGAGCAGCATGCAGGTTTTTAAATGTCCAGTTTAAAAACTTTTGCATTTTGGCCCTCCCTGGTGGCACAGTGAGTTAAAGCACTGCACTAAGAAGCTAAAACCACGTCTGCATGAATTCAATCCCTGCCTGCCCTGGAGGTGACCCACATGGCGTGGCAGACCTCTCCTGACTGCCCACTGCTCCTTTCAGCAGTGTACTTTGATGATTTGCTTGTTCTGCTCCCTGCTCTGTCTCTGGTGAACCCTCTCATCACCCATGCATCTCTGGTCTGTACCCCAGTTCTGTATGCAAGATTTTAAATAAATCTTAAAAAAAACCTGTTGCATTTTAATTGGCATAGTTTGTTTAAAATTAACTTAAATGATATTTTTACTTTTAACCTGTTTTCCATCTATTTGTGCTCTATTTGCCTCAACTGTAACTTGACTTATTAAAGACTAATGAAAATTTATAATTTTATTTTTCAGACATGCAAGGACCTTAGAACACTTAAAAATAGTTTAATGCTATTTTCCCTTTTATGCTTTTTTGCTCTTCTTAAAATGAAGTTGTGTGTGTATGTGTGTGTGTGTGTATATATATATATATATAGAGAGAGAGAGTTAGGTTTTTAGGAATTATTTGTTTTTTAAAGGTTTATTTACACATATAGAATTGGGGTACAGGTAAAAAGGGGTGAGAGGATTCACCAGATTGGTGAGCAGAACAGGCAATATACTGACATGCACTGCTAAGGTGGGCAGCAGGTGGGTCAGGAGTGGTCTGCCATGCCATGTGGGTCACCTCCCTCTGAGAGGGAATCACTGTAAATAATTGGGCTTCAGATACTGCCCCAACCCCACATTTCTAATATGGCTTTTTAAAAAGATTTATTTATTTGTGCATACAGAACTGGGGTACAGGCCAGACGGGGCGGTGAGAGGCTTCACCAGAGACAGAGTGAGGAGCAGAACAGGCAGATCGACGAAGTACACTGCTGAGGGGAGCAGCGGGAGGGTCAGGAGAGGTCTGCCACGCCATGTGGTCACCTCCGGGGCAGGCGGGGATGGAACTCATGCTGAAGTGGCTTTAGCTTCTTAGTGCTGTGCTCTAATCCGCTGCGCCACCAGGGAGGGCCATCTAATACGGCTTTTAAATGTTTTCTTGCACCTTCTCCACTCCTCTCATCAATACATTTGTTTTGCTTTACCCTCCTTTCACAGGCCCAATGGATGAGGTTTTAATAGTTGGATGAGGATAGATGGAGTAAGACATTATTTTACTAACTCCCTGCCCACTCACCTGAATTTTGACCTCATGTTGTTTGCCTCTTTCTCTTACAAGTGTTAATTTTGGATCTGTAAGTATGAAGTGATTTCTGCCTCTACACTCTACACACTGGCAGAGCTAGTGTCCAGGTCATGCAGAGCATAACCAACCCTTACAGTTTGGGAGAACTTGCCTTTGTTCCTGGTTTCACAGACCTCCAGTATACAGGACCTAATTTTTTACCTGTTGTTCCTTCTCTAAAGTTAGCATAAAAATGCCTCCTCTCTCATTACTCTCCAACCCCCTGCTTCCAGTTTTATTATTTGTATGCATGCATGCATGCTCAAATATATGTATGCTCATCTGTAGCATTCTATCATTTGCGCCCATACCTTGCACATATATGTATGTGTGTGTGAGGGGGGAGGGGTGACATTATGGAAAATCAAGAGGATGCAGTGTTTTGGTAGATAGTACCAAATAGATTTCAGAAGTGTTTATACGAACTTAAAATCCCAACACCTTTTATTAATTTACAATTGATTTATTATTTTTAGTATTTACTATTGTTCATCTTTTTATCATTAACCATTCTTGTGGGGTTTTATTTCCCTGTTTAGAAATGCTGTTGAATATATGTTTTCACTGTCCATTTGGGTGTTTTAATGTTTGTGAAGTGCCTGTTATTTTTAAATAAGATCTTTTTTGTTGTAATTCTATATTTTATAAATTTGAGTCCTTTATTAAACACAGATAGTGAAAATATCTCTTCCTGATTTATGGCTTGCTCTCAAATCTCTTAATGGTATGTTTTGATGAACAGGTGTTACTGATTTTAATGAAATATGTATTTGTAATTTGAACTAAATGTAAGTTTTCCTTGGTGAGTGATTTTTAATGTCTTGTGTAAGAAATATTTTCCTTATTCAGTCATAAATTCCATTTTCTTTGGTATATTCCAAAATATTTAAATTTCAATTTTTAGATTTACATTATGATGCTTTAACTTCAAACTAATCTTTGTGTATGATCTAAAACACTACTTCTAATATACAATGATGTAATCAATACTATCTCAAGCCAGAATTCATATTTTCCATTCTCTACACAATTGTTTCACCACCAGTTTAGGAAAGACTGTACTTTCCCACAGAATTGTAGTGTACTTTTATGGTTATCCTTTTGTCATTACCACACTAAATTCATAGCCTTTTAAAAATACAGTATGTTTTGATATGTGTAACTTCTAGCTTTATTCTTCTTCAAGGTTGCTTTAATTACTTTAGATTCTATTCACCCCCACAGAATTCTCAGAATGAATTTGTAAATATCTACAGGATAAATCTTGTAGTATTTTCATTGGTATTCTATTGAATATTAGGTTACCTTAAGTAACAATATTGAATCTTGCTTTTTTAAAAAAAAATTTCTACTAGTGTCTTGTAACATTTAGTATGGAAGCTCTAAGTCTTGTGTTGAATGTATTTTAAATATTTTTGTATTTAAAAACCTCATTACTGATTTAGAAAACAAACATTAATTTGTATTTAATCAAATTTTTGTTTTGTATTTCCTCCTACATGCCGTTCTACCTTTAAGAACTTACCTTAAATCGGTGTCTGCTAAGTTTATGAAAAGTCTGTTTTTAGCTTTTATTTATGAGAAATATTTTCTGTGTTTATAGAATTTCTACTGGCTCACTGAGAAAATAGATCATTTTTCTATATTTACTAGCTTCCATTCTGTCAAGAATAAGGTGATTTTAATTTTACTTTTACAAGTTTGAATGTAGCAGGTCAGAATCTCTGGATGTTTTTAAGATGTTTTCTTTGTCTTTGATTTTTAGCAGTTATACTATAATATACTGCAGTATTGTTATTTTTTGTATTGTCCTTGAGTTTGATGTTTATGTATACTTTTTTATCTCACTGTCATTCTTTACTTTTGGAAAATTCACTTCTATTTACTTTCTGAATGTTCTCTGTTTATTCTCATTCTCTTTCTCTGATTCTACACATATTTTACACATTTTATCTCTTTGTAGAAGACAATTGCATTGTTGCTGTATTTCATTCCCTTCTTTCTATTGGTACTTCAGTTTGGATATTTTCCCCTAACCTAAATTTCTTTTTACTAATCCTCTATTCTACAGAAGTTTTATCCTGCTTAAGAATTTTATACCCCACTCTAGCTAATCCACTTTGCAGAAGGTAAAATAATTGAAAGTTGATCAGTCTAAAGTTTGTTTACTGAATTATGAATTATTGTTATTTTCAGCTTTAGAATATCCATATAAATCTTATATAGACCAGTTTTCTGCTGAAAGCCTCAATAATGTCTCTTACTTTCTTAAACATACTATTTACATTTATTTAAAAGTTTGTCTGGTAAATCCACTATCTGGATTGTATATATTTGTCTATTTTTTCCTCTCAAAAAGTCTTTAGGTTTTTGAGTTGATATAATGTTAACTGCCAGATATTGTACAAAAAACCAGTGAGATAATTTGTGGCTTTGTGTCTGACTGGTATATTCTTCCTCCAAAGACTATTTAGTCTTTATTCTGACAGTAAGTCAGATTAGGGTTAGATTGCCCTAATCCAATCTGATTGTCAACACTTCAACCCTGTAAGTGGTATAAAGGGAGAAACCTCAGCCTCCAATTAGGATTCAACTCATACGTGGCTATTTTAGCCTTGTAAAAATTAAGTTTATTTCTGATATGGCCCTAAATTGTTGTGTTTGGAAAACCAAAAGTAACTATTTTTCCTCTTTTGATGGGCTATAAACTCCAATACTTAATGGTTTAGTTATCTCTCCTATACCGCCATAAAAACAAAAAGCAGTATTAGAAGAAGATAGAGAAAATGTATTTAAGTGTAAGTTAGTTGTTCTCTGAAAACAGTAGGTAAAGGAATTATTAAAGGAGAATTTATTTTTATTATATCCTGACAGCATATGATTATGGAAAATATATTATTGGAACAGCTATGTGAGTCATATTAATATTTTTTTTAAAAGAAGGAAATACTGTAAATAATAATGAGAGTTCTGGAGGAGAGACACCCACTGATTTGGGGTTTGAAATATAGTAGATGTTGGACAAGTAAGAAAAATATGAAATTTATACTTGTTTGAACGCTTTTATTTTTCTAAAAAGAAAAGAATCATTTCAGTATTTCAAAACATTATGTCCATAGAGTTTGAGATTTAAATTATTATACAGCAATTAAACTTAAAATCTTAGGTTTTATCTTTTTCAATGATCAGTCAAATTTGGCACGTTCTCTAATTTTCATTTCTGTTCTGACCTGAATGTAAGACTGGCATACTGAATTTAATTGCTCTCTGCTTAATTGCTTCTTGATTTTTGACTCATTATTTGAGTTGAATAAGTCAAAATGTTACAAGTGGGCAGGGAGTTCTGATAAGTGCAACTTGAAAGCATGCCGAGTAACTTGCATGCTGAACTGACTGAAATTAAATATGACTCTATGTAATGTATTTTCACATATTTGGAAAGGCATATGAAAGCTTACTACTTACTATTCTTGAATCTATTCTCTTCACTGTTTATATTACAGTGTGGCAAGCACTGTACATCACACAGATAGATGACCAGAGGTGGGTAAATGAGTGTTAATGGGAAATATGCCCATCAACATATAAACATGAAATCTACTAGTATTGAATATGAGACTTCCAACTCCCTCATTAACTTCTAGATTTTTCCTATTGTGTCTATAGGTTAGAAGAAAGCAATATAACACACTTATGATGGTGAAATTTTCAGTATAACTGCAAATGAACTAGGACAATTGCAGAAGGCCATTCATTAATGTAATTAGTGCTGAAGACAGAACAGTAATCTATTAATGTTCACATCCAATGGGACAGAATCATCATATTGGAATCAAATGCTCAAAAATTACAATAATTATTTAAAGTACTCTTGATGAAGAAGACTGTAACAAAGGGTATTATGCATAAATTACCTAGTACTAGATAGGCTACCTTGTAGTGAACTGGCGGAATGAATGAAAGATGACCTCGGTGAAAAATGTGAGATACTTTACTAGCCTAAAATAAATGTAATATCCACATATCATAATAATTTCTCTCTGTGTGAATCCTCAAGTATTTCTGAAGACAAGTGATTGTGTGTGTGGTGTATATTTGAGTTTTACAACAGTAACTGGGCAAGATTAAGTTTATGTAAAAGCAAGATTTTTATTGACATTGAAGATTGTAGATGCAAAAATTTGGAGCAGCTTTTACAAAATGTTCCAGTAAACAATAAGAATATTTTCATATTATTGTTATTGCTATTTTCATGAATAAATATCTGATAAAAATTTATCCCAGTTGTAATATTTTCCTGCTTTTGCTATGCTTTACTCCATGGAACAGAACTCACTTTTTCTTTCCTTTGTAATACTTATCTTTAGATTGGTCATGCCTATCACATGAAGCATTGTTCATATGAGAATCATGGTATCAATTCTCTTCAAAGCCTCCCCTTTTAGCTTACTGGCAATGGATAACATAGTATGGAATCTGTACAAATGAAAACTCCAGAAACCAAATTCTCTTGTATGTTAACAATGCTTCCCTGGGGCATTGTGAAAAGGGTCTCAATTCACCTCCTCCCCATGTTCTAACTAGACAGAGGAAGCCTTTAGTCACTAGCAATGAAGTTTCATTAAAGCCACTTCACTTTAGGTGTAACAAATCTCCTTCCAGGAACCAGAAACTCTAGTCAGATTGTAGAATTGCCCAGATATTGGAGTCCCTCTTTTAACACAGCACAAGACTGTAATGGCACAAGAGGCTTCTTAACAAGCTAATGACCATATGGAGCAACAAAGATCAAGCTAAAAGTCCTAGTTCTGATTGAAGTTGAAGTTCAATTCTTCCCTCATGAAAATTTTTCAACTCATCTGCATAGATCTTTTTGAAAAATATTCCTGTTATTCAAATGATTGCTAGGAGGATTAATGGAGCTTTTTAAAAATTATTATTATTATTAAACCTGATGCATATTCAAAATTTTCACTTTTCAGGCCCACTGGGGATGTAAATCCCTAGGCTTGTTCCTAGTACTTAAAACTGCTTATCAAATAAAGTCACACAGAATCTCTTAGAGTCAGCAATGCCAGAGAAATAATTGTTGAGGAAATCACAAAAGTCAGAGACTTGCTCCAAAAAGGTCTTGTTTTCATTAATCAGATGTAAAGTCAGCTCAGCTGTGAAGAAAGTCAGCAAAAATTTCATCTATCTAAAGTCCCTTACTTGTCATCAAGTCCCAATCAATGGGCAGGGCCTAAATGATAACCAGCGTGAACTAAGGTACAACACTGATACTTCTGAAGATTAGGGACTCAGAATATTCCTATAAGCAAGAAAGCCAGCCAGTATGCCAGTTTTATTAATAAAAAAAAGTGAAGAAAAAAGACATATCGGATTACAGTAGCATTTTACTAACGAGTTTTGCAGTGTACTGCAAAATATCTAATAACTTAGTGCCTCCCCTTCTGTTCTTCCTTTATAGAGAAACCATTTACCTCCCCTTCCCAGGAAGCCAAGTTTAATTGGTATCAGTTCCTCACTCTTCCTCAAAGGGTCATATTTCAGTGTATGATGTCCATGTCTGTGTGTGTGTGTATGTGTGCGTGTGCATGTGTGTTTTACCTTTTTGGCAAGGTAAGAAAATAAAAATACCAGTGAGAAAAAAGTACATAAATTTAAATGATAGTTTGCTCTAGCACATTAAAATGACACGGATCTTAATCTGAAATCTCATATACAGTTGATATAAAATATACTCCATCCTCTATCTAGCTTTTCTTCCTCATCAGTTTGTATCCAACATCTGAAATTTGATACTTACATTTTGGAAAAAAATAGCTGTCTAGGCCCTCCCTGGTGGCGCAGCAGGTTAAAGCACAACACTGGGAAGCTAAAGCCACTTCCACATGAGTTCGATTCCCACCTGCCCTGGAGGTGACCACATGGCCTGGCAGACCTCTCCTGACCTGCCTGCTGCTCCCCTCAACAGTGTACTTCATCTATCTGCCTGTTCTGCACCACACTCTGTCTCTGGTGAAGACTCTCGCCTCCCCTGAGCCTCTGGCCTGTACCCCAGTTCTGTATGCACAAATAAATAAATCTTTAAATAAAAAAAAAATAGCTGTCTATTTTTGACATCCAGGACCTGTTCAACTTGCAAGAATCTTTTATGTTCTACCCTGAAATATTTACTTGTATAGAATATTACAGTAATGAAAGTACATCTTTTAAATTGTATGTTAAGACATTTATTCATAGTGTTATTAAAATTAAATTCTAGTGGAATTTTCAATTGTGTAATTATAAGCAGAAATATAACAATACTTTTCACCTAGGGTATCAACAATCTTACATAATTATACAATGAATAAAAAGCAAAAAAAAATCTAAAATATTTTACTAGAAGAAAAATCTATTTCTGAGAACAGAAAACATGTTAAATCATAAAGAGATTTCATTAATGGGGATTTAGAAAGTAAGATTAAAATGAAAAGTTGTAATTTGGTAGACTACATGTCTTTAAGGTAAGGTGCAAATAATAATCACACCATTCCACTGAGAAAGGAAAAAAGGTTCACCATTCTGTTTGAAGAAACTAAGGTAACAAGATACTGTTTAAAGCAATAGGCTTTAATCACAGTGGTCAACCTATCTTTTGTTTTGCTGCTCCAATCAACAAAATGTTTCTACCTGCTTTTGATGTTTAACATACCTGTCAGTGTCCTTTCCTTGGACGCCTGTCGTTTGAATTAAAAGTTCTAAGGAACTAAAATTATCATTTGATACCTGATAATTCTAGAATAATTAAAAGATAAATGGCAAATGGCTGGCTATAACCATGGGTTTATAATGAAATTAAAATGCAGAAATATTAGAGATGGTTTTTCACATTAAAAGTCTTCTGTATTTCTGGATCAGATACAGTAAACAAGGGAATCAAACACATGCAGAAATATGTAATTTAAAATTTTATGTTGCATTTCGTTGAAATGTTAGCTGAATAATATTGCTTTGGCACATATGTTATATTCATGTCAATATGTTTCATATGCTAAAAAGATCTGTGCAAGAGTGCCTAGCCTTCCCTGTTTACAAAAGAACTAAACAGCTGTGTAAGTTCATAGAAGAGGAATTAAATTTAAAAAGTTCTAGGACCAGTTTATTATTCAATCACACAAAAATCTAATAAATCCTGGTTAAACATAGAAAAAAACTTAAGAGGATAATATTCCTGGATGTGTAAATTGAGAAAGAAGAGACATTTAGTTGAACTAAATGTCAAAGAATTCTCTTTCTCCTTCCTTTCTTTTTACAAGAAAAAACGTTAAATTTCTTCCATTCAAGTTCTTTAGACTTGATTTTTTAATAGATTAAACACATATTTACACATAAATGCATACATGTTATATATGTATACATACATAGATATGCTTCTATGCATAAATGTATACTGAATATGTTAAGTGTGTGTTCACTTAATTACAATGAAATTATGAAATGGATATTTAATATATAGTATTTGAGTATAGGAAAATCCTGAGTTTTTCTATAATGTTACATTCCAGCCCATATTCTTCAATCAGTCACTAGACTTAATCTAAGCACAACAATGGAGGAAAGGCTATTAGAAAACTATAGAAACTACTCTTTTAAATAGTTCCAGATTCAGATTTGGCAGTAAAATTTAAAATATTGTAAATTCTACTTTGCCATACCTGCCTAATCAGTACTTTGTTTTGGCCTTCTTTTTCTTTCTTATCTTGGAAACTTAATTCTGTGTCAATTTCTTAGCAACAAGATCGACATCAGAAAGGGCAGCTCAGCAGCAAACTGTAATGAAAATTGGACATTTTCTTCATCAAAATGTCCTCCATGTGGTTGCTGTAGATCTTATAACTTATAGTAACTAATCAAATATTTTATTAAAATGTTTTTTAAAAGTTATCAGAAAAAAACATAATGAATACCATTAGTCTGTGCTGAAATACTGCAAAGATAATATTGTTTGCATTGTGATCACACTGGTTTTTAAAATTCACCTCAAATATATGAATAAATTACAGTTTATATTTTATCTATACTATTAGCATTGTCCTTTCTTTCTAAAAAGGCAAAAATGTCAGATAATACTTTTAAATATGTAAATATATACAGTACTACGTGAAGACTGTCTTTATAAATAAAATCTATTAAAAAATAGAGGGAAAAAGCAGTAACCTATATCTTTTAACTTGAATAGTCATTTCCTGTTTGTGTCATCCTATATATTAGAACTTCCTAGCAGTTAAATGACTTTCATTTTCTTGAAAGTGGTCTTAGAAATGGAATGTTTGAAATTTTTTGTTTATGTTGATACTAGAGAAAGCATTCCTGCTTAGAATACTTTGGGTTTACCTTCAAAAATTTAATTCTAGATCTTTGAACAGAAATTGTGTTACTAAATTCTAAAAAATGATGACAAGATAATTTTAAATGGGACCTTATTTGATCTTAATATCTTTACATCCTAGAAATTACTCACTTTGCTAGAAAACGTGGATGAGACAAAATAAAAATTAAAGAATATACTGAATGATATTAATGAGATGTCGTTATTCTTAATTTTTGTCATCATCAAATACCAAGAAACTAATATTAGATAGCATTATAATGTACATATGTGTGCATGTCAGTAGTGAGTCTTACTATGATTATAGTCTTAAATATTCCAAATATGAATCATGTAGCTTTTAAAACATGAGTTAGCAATAGCATACAGATATATTTTTGTTCTTATTTGCAGTAAAGAAGTTCATTCTATAAATATAACTGATAGATAACAATTTATCACTTTTAAACACATGAATAAAAATACTGCCACATACAGTAACTAGGACTTATTCAGAAAAAAAAATATATATATATCCCTTATTGGGAAGAAAGTCCCACTGAGGACATTATGAGCTAAAAACAAACGACACTTCCATATAACAATGAAAAAAATACTTTTAAGCATGAAGAAAAGCATGAAGGAGCTATAATATGTGTAACACTTGTAGGTATGTTAAGATAAAACATCCAGGAGCCAGTAAATTTTTTCATGCTGTCAGAGTGTTCAGCGGTACATATGAGCTGTCGTACTTCAGTCATCAACATCCAAAAAAGCTTTGCATCTTAGAAAACAACTTTCCAATAGAAACAATTCAACTTCACACTAACAGGCATATGGATACTAACAGATTAAGTAAAATAGCAGTTGTCAGTCTCTGAATCTTTACTATCTTCCATCTCCTTTTTGATTTGACCAGCGCCTGCCTTATCACCAATATCAATGTCTTTTTTTTTTTTTTTTTTGCTAAGAGAGAAACGGTGGGAGAGGAGAATGAATCAGAAAAATTGAGAGATACTAAAGGGCAGCAAGGATGTGTGATTTTCAGCATTCTTTATGATCATTTTTATTTATATTGGTAATGAGACCCAACTATATGCATCATTCTGAAGAGAAACAAACAAAAAAAATTGAATATGTGTGTATGCTCCTGTTCTCTATGTGATGTCTTAACATATAGAATATTCTGAAATCAGTTTTTACATAAACCATTAACATGGATGTTAGCCGCAAGTAAAGTTAAAAGAACAAGGAATGTAGTACATAACAACAACAAAAAAGTTCTATTAGTTTCGATTATCTTAATCTTTTTTCCTTCTGACACACAAAAAAATGTGACATACAAGACTTTGGTTTTCTAATGCTAAGAATTAATTCTGTTTTAGGATTCTAAATTCAACACTACGAATATATATTAAATTGTTTTTTCTCTATTTACTAATTTTAATAAATTTCCCTTATATTTTATATGAATCTATCTGCTCTCCATTCTTAAAATACAATGGCAAATATACCTAACAATGATCAATGTTTTATCATCTTTCCCATGTTTTCTTTCCTCTAAGACTTTCATACTTATTATTTACTTCTGCTGGTAGTGTACTGTAATGCCAACACTAGTGTTTAGTTACAATTTCTCTATGGCAATTCCAATACCACTGTTTTAAAGTCAAATTATATAATACATAAAACATTTATATATACTTAAATCTAATAATGTTTGCTATATATTATCTCACATATGAATTAATTTTATTTTTGGAGCTCACATTTTGCATTTATAGGAAATAAATTCTTCTCCTAGTGGACAAAGAATGTAATAAATGTTTCAAAATACATTATATTTACTATACATTACTGTGTATGCAGAAATAAGCAAAGCACATTCTTTTTGCAAGAAGCATGTTGTTCGTGGGGAAGAGAGACAAAAAACATAACTACTTCTCATTCAAAATGTGTTCTGCATACCAGCACATTCATCATCTGGGAGCTCGCTAGAACTACAGAAGCTCAGGCCATACAGACCCCGGACGTATTGAAGCAGAATATACAATTTTCACAGACACCCCAGGTGATTTGTATGCACAAGAGAGTTTAAGCTGCACCACTCTAATTTGAACCCAATAGAATTACTTGTACAAAACCTTGATGAAACAAAGGAATGGGAAAATATATAGATGGGAAGTAACATAAAAAGATTACAAGATAAAAAGATTCTTTGCCTGCACTTTGCTCATCAAAAGGAGAGAACTCCAGCCAGCACAGAAATGTGTTTTTAAAGGAATATTAATTTTTTGATGTTTTTGGGTTTTTACTCATTTGGAAAGATATTCTTATTACTGCTGACAATGTACATTTCACAGAAATATGAATATATAAATCCACACAAAAAGGAGGTTTTATCTTTATTCACCTATTTTTTAGTTTACAGGGGGATAAATGACTATGGTGGCTTTTACTAGTTTTTAAGTTACTGTAATTCTTCAATTAGAAGTGCAGCTACAAGATAGGAAACCTGTCAGCCCCAAAATATCCTGCCAAACCATATCACTGGAATCAGCTTACATAAAGATGATTACTTAGTTATAAGGCATTGGTCATCATTTTCACATTGTTTTCAAAGATTCAAATAGATATGGGAACTAACAAGATCACAGTAACACATTTTGATCAGGTCCATATTAGTACTGTGACCACTCTCCTTTTGCCTCTTCTCATCTTCCCCTTCCATTCCAGACACTGTGAACTTGAGGGCTGTGGCCAGCACAGAGTCATACAGGACACTAGGAATATTCTCTATTTTTCTTAGCCTTTACATGTTATAGTGGTGTGTTTAGGTTATCTTTTCCAAGAAAGAACAAATAAAGGATATCTTCTGAAATATTGTCCTGAATGTAACTGTATATACATATAAATGGGATGGAAAAATAGCATATAGAGTTAACAAAGAATTTTAATCCAAGACTCCTTGTGTAAGAAAGGCACAGATGGGGTGGGGGGAAGCCTTTATTTTGCAGGCTTGTGGAAGTATTGAATTATTTAAAAATAATTCTTATTAACACTTAACAACATATTTATATGTGGTGTAACCAAAAAGGCAAAGTTCTCTGGTAATATAATATTTATATCTGTAGCCAAATTAGAAAAAATAAATATAATTTCAAAGGAAAAGCCTATTTCTGAAAGTTGATTTAATTATTCTATTAATACTTAGGCATAGACATTTTTAGATTTTGCATATCCTTTTAATTTTTACATATCAGTTTTCAGATCAAATTATAATTAGATTCATTATCATTTGTTCCTTTCACATTAGTTTAATTAAAGTTTTCTTCTTAAAATGAAAAAAAAATCCAGGAAAATTCTTAGAGACAAAACTTGACTTTAAAATTTTAAAAAAAAGTAAGGAAGCTTTTATATAGCACATAAGGATATCTTACAAAGAACTCATTTTTCCCCCAAATGAGTCCTAAATATCTCAAATATCTCTAAATATCCAGTCCAACTGAAATGCAATCCTACTATTAAGAACTCCATGTAGCATTACTGCCAATAGTAGTTTTTATGGTCAATACATGGTTACTTTTGATAACCTTTATAAATACCCACATGCATGTATAGTTTAATATGTTAAATTTAAATCTTCCTGTTTTATAGTCAGCTAAAAATTGACATTGATTCAACTGGGGACTATTCATTAAAACATTATCCATTTCAATAATTTACAAGAAAAGGGAGTTAACAACACAAGTGATAAAATAGCTAAGAACAATAACTGCTGATAATAGGGATAGAATAACCTACACATTAGTAATCTTATGAATTCTCCAACATCTCTACACTGGAGAATCAAAGAGAAGAAATTGTAAGACTAAAGTGGAGGGTCAGAGGTCACTGAGTGATGATAGAACCATTGGGGGTTATGGATAGTGACAGCCGGAGTCACAGAAGAGACAAGCTGCTTACCAGTGAAAATGTTTAAGCATTGAGTTTTGTAGACGATTCCCTCATCTTCACCTCCCATTGACTGACCCAAGCTGGAAGTCACTGACAAAGTAGCCAAGAAAATTAGTCTTCAAGGAGCAGAATTAAGAAATAGATCTGCTCTCAAATAGTCTCAAGACCTCAAAGTAATCTGTGAGGTTTTTATAAATACATATAAAAACTGAAGTTTTAAAAGCCATTTATGACAGCAAAGCTGAGAAGGCACACATTGCCCTCAAGTTTAGCCCTCCCAAGAAATCTAGTACCTGTGCTTTTTACTCATCAAAGAGGGCCATGAATGGCAGAAGAAATCAAGGAAAAAGAGAATTATATTAATCAAAGCAATTTTGGGTCCAAGTAGGCATGAAAATTTCTAAGCAAGTTTTAGAAAGAAAACTGTACTCTTTAAACCACTAGATTGAAAACAAAGCTTCAGATGATAACTATATGATCTGACAAAGATACCTCAAATTGCTCAGGAAAAAAATCTCTTTCTCTACAGTAATGTTTCAGGCTATTTAAAACAGAATCTCAGTCGAGGAACTAAACAAAGATGCTAGGATTGGACATAGAAGACAGACGAATTTGGCTGTTATCCACAGAAGAATAGAAGCCAAAATTATGCTGACTAAAAATGGAGCCAAGCGATGTCATATAGATTTGAAAGCCATATTGTGCCAAGGAAGATGTTAATGTTTTTCAATTTTCAGGTTTAGTAAGGATCATAAGTTGTTTGATTTCTTAATCTAGCTTACTATATCCTAAATATCTCTGCAAATACGAAGGACTTTTTTTCCCCTTAATTCTAGATTTGACAGTTTGGTCTAGATTCTTAGCTTGATTAGATGTTGCAGTATTTTGGTTCATTTATTTAACTGATTTATGTTGCATAATTTATCAGATGCTATTAACTCATTAGAGTACAGTATTTTTAACATGACTTTACCTTTCTTATTTGGACTAGCATTGAGTCAATCATGCTCTTTTAGCAGCTATGCTAGGACTTGACTGGGGGGTAAAGAATTCAAGGGTATTTCCTGTTTCTCTTCCTATAATTGAGGTAAAGAAGAAGGATCATCTTTGCTTAGTGTAGTAATATAGAGAAGCTTAAGAAATCTGTGGTGAAATCATTAGCAAGATTGGAATTTGTGAACATATTTGTGAACATGTTCAAAAAATCATGTGCACATGTGTATTTATACATTTGAGGCCTGGTAACATTTCCTAATATTTTAACTCTCTGAAGTGATTATTACAACATTTGGTATCCTCAGTTAGGAAATGAAGATTAACTGGAAAAGGAATCTTTCACAGACCTTTTCGTAGTTACCATTATTTTTTATAAATCTATGGATAGCTGAAATAATAAAATTCTTCTAAATGATAAACCTCACAATTATTGAATACTTCTTGTATATTTGTATCACTAATGTTTCCAGAAATGATTTCCAGAAAGCTGTAAAGGTATATATACAATGGAAAACGTAACACAAGTTAAAAAGTAATATGCCTGACAAAAATTGAGAAGGATTAGAAAAATGTGTGTGGGTGTGTGTGTGCACTATGGTTTGTTTTTGTTAACAGAATGCAAAACAAACCAAGCAGTACCATTAAATGTTCAAGTTATATAAGGCTGTGATCATGATAATAATATACGCCAACATATTTTGTAAATATTATAGAATAATACACATGTGAAATATTATTGTAATTATCTCATTTGAGCCTAAAAACACAGAAGAAAATAGATTTGACTCTATTATTTATTTTCACTGGCTTTAAAAATCAGAAAAGCTACAACATTTTTCTTAAAATAGTCCACTAAGCCTTAGCTTCCTCTTCCCCAATTCCCTGTTCTTAAAGTGAGTTTCTTATAATTGTATACTTTTATAGAACTAAGACTTTCAGTGACTGGGTCCCTAAACTTAGGAACTTACTTTCTACCTGGAAAAGTCTTAAGTTACAATCTGAGCAGTTACTACTACTGCTTGTTCCTTATCCACTCCCAGGTGTACAAACCTTCTCAATGTGCAACTCTGAATCCCTCTCACAGTCTGCTTTACCTGCTTCTGCTTCCATACCATAAGTATCATTTATAAAGTTTATATCTTAGCTTCTTGTCCATATTCTCTACCATAATCTTTATCATTTACACAATTCTCCCCGTTCTCATTGCTGTTGCTTCCCTCCCTGATGAATGCTGCTCTGGGGCCAGTGAATGAACAATCAAGCTCCTTCCCATTCAGTTACTCTCTATCACCTCACTTGGCTAAGATGATCTTTTACTTTCTCCCTCCAGGTCCTGTCAGGATTTTAACACATATTTGTTCACAGATCCTTTGTCTTCACCTTCTAGTTAGAATACAGTAGTTCTTCCATTGCTTCTTCTATTACAGTCTTGCATTAAATTATGAAAATAATTTTTCACTATAAGAACAACACACACTGCCCTCAAAGACAAGACTTCTATTCATTCTGACATTCATTCACTCATTCATTCATTTTCTCTGTTCTGCAAGTAAGTCACTGTTCTGCAAGTAAGTCACAAGTATGCCTTGTGGGACATAGCATAGAGCAGGGGGAGAAATAAGCAGTTGTAATATGATATAGTGTGTTTTATGATGGGAAAATGCTTCAAAGATAAAAGGAACATGGTGACATCTGGAAATAAGGGCATGATAATAATAACTCCACAATAATATATGACATTTCAACTAGATTTTGAAAATGTGTTGAAGGCCTTTAGAGCAAAGGAACGGTAAGCGTCCACATTTAGTAGGCACAAAAAACATGATTAGAGAGCAATGTCAAATAACTAGATGAGACTGTGTTAGGGGAGGTACCATGTTCCCTGTCTGCACTTATATACAGCCACTTTAGACTAGCTACTGGGGACTAAGGGCAGGGTTTAGTGAGCAGGTGTAGCTATATAACATAGGTGGGCTATGAAGGAGCACTTCTTTATCCAGCTTTATCTTGACATGTATTTGCCAGAGTCAGCCTGAAGCATAGCTGTTGAAGCCCAAAAGTCTTCATTCGGTCTTTGGTCCATAACATATAGTTCAAGGCATCTTCTGGCTGGAAATACATGAATACTGAAACTATGCAAAAGGGGTGAAAAGCAAGTCTGGGACTAAAGGAACAAAATAAAAATACAAATCATGATCATGGATGCCACTGTTTCTGCCAAGACAGGCTCCCCACATGTGTCTTTCCTATGCTTCTTCACCAGCCACCCTCCCCCAAGTTCCTGGTACAAGTCAAAGCTGGAGGCATCATGAATGGGGCAGTATCACATCTAGCAAGTAGAAAAAAATCTTCTAAAAAATGGAAGATTGCACCAGTCAGAAAGAGGTTGGGACAAGACTATTAGCAAAATAAAATAAAATAAAATAGGAAGATTACTTCAGGCAAAGCACCTTCTTATAGGGTTAGGGATGTGTGTGTACATGTGTTCATGTGTGTGGTATGCAGATTAACTTAATAGTTCTGGCCAGGCAAACCAGACTGGTTACTTTAAATTTGGAATCTTCACTTCTATAAGTTATTAAGTCCTGGTGTGGCCCAGATAGAAAGATTCTATTTTAGGACTGTTTTTTTTTTAATAGTACTGAATTCAACCACTTTTAATAATATTCTTTACATCTATGTCACCAGAACTATTCAACTAGCTAACTGCAATCACTGCATAAAAGCTCTCTATCATTATACTATCTCTCTCACTGGCTTATGTTTAACACAGAATAGCCTATTTATTAATTCAGTTATGAATTATTTTTCACTTTGCACTTTATGTGCTTTTTCACTTTGTTACTTATCAGCTTGTCCTCAAAATAAAAGCCACATTACTTCATTAAATTCATTTTCTATTACTTTACCATACATTATCTCTTCTCCTGCCACACTAACAGCCCTCATGATGCAGGACAAAACCAAACACAAAGTAATCACACTATAGTGCTCATAGATTTTTAGGTAGTTCAGAGGTTCAAAGGGAATAGAGAATGGGGAGACAAGGATTTCAAAATTCAGATTCCCAAGCAAATTCCAAGATAAAACATCCCCCCATGGGCCAAAGTTTAGCTAAATACACAGAGCAATCAAAGTCTATAAGCAAAGTCATCAGAAGAATGAACCCAAGGAAACACTTAGCATTAAACACAAAACAGAGGTTCTACAAGGCTCAAAAGTCTAAGAAAGGATGGGAAAGCCAAAGTTCAAATTATAATGCCCAAGCTGAATACACACCAAAAGGTAAAGATCATGGCTGCCAGAATCTCTCATCCTGATTTTACTAAAGTGCAAAATCCAGGAAAAGAGAAATTAGAAATGCAAGGACTGGTCTGTAGCCAGATGCAGTTTGTCCCACCCTCAAATGGCATCAACTGAGCAGAGACCAGGTCACACACCAAAGTCAACCTTAAAAGATAACAGGTATGTACATGTTCAGTTTTTTTAATCCAACATGGCTTCTCAGCAGGCTCCTCCCTGCCTCATTCAAGAAGTCAAGTTGATAGCATTCTGGGAATTATAATGGTTGACACCTGAGATCTCAGTGGCATGGACAGCAGGGCAGAGTCTGCAAAGACATCTGGGATGAAGTATAAGAAGCACCATATTCACTATGAACACTCTCCACTGGCTCCTCTCTGTACCTTAAACACTAGCATATACTAGACAACTCTTCACCTCAAAACTTAAAAACAAATTCATACAGGTGGTAAAATAAGCACATCAAAAGATGATCAACATAATCATTAGTTAGGGAATTACAAATTGAACCATACTGTGATGCTGGTGCATTCCTACAGGATAGTTAAATTTATGACATTATCAAATGCTAGCAAGGAAGCTGAGAAATTGAATCACTCATACTTTGTTGATAGGAACATAAGATGGTACAGTTTCTCTGGTAAACAGTTTAGCAGGATTTAAAAAGAAATTTATAAAGCCATACATGCAGGGTCCTCCCTGGTGATGCAGTGGGTTAAAGCACAGCATTAAGAAGCTAAAGCCACTTCAGCATGAGTTCAATCCCTGCCTGCCCCGGGGGTGATCCACATGGTGCATCGGACCTCTCCTGACCCGCCCACTAATTCCCTCAGCAATGTACTTTGTCAGTTGGCCTGTTCTGCTCCCCACTGGTGAATCCTCTCACCGTCCCTGCACCTCTGGCCTGCACCCTAGTTCTGTATGCATAAATAAATAAATCTTTAAATAAAAACATCTTCACAGAACTGCAACGTAAATGCTTATTGCAGCTTTATTCATGGGGTGAACAGCTGAACTATGGTACATCCATATCATAGAATATTACTCAGAAATAAAAAAAAGCAAATTATTGATAACTGCAGCTACTTGGATAAATTATGGGAATTATGCTGAGTGAAAATTGCCAATCTTAAAAGGTTACACACTGTAATTCTCAAATGACAACACTATAAAAACAGAGTACAGATGAATACAAGCAATTAGGAGAGAAATGTATTTGTTTTTCTTTCATTTTCAGCTAACATCAATAATGTCTATAATAAATAATCTTGTACCCATATTTTAATGTACATCAAGATCTCTTAACTTTGGCACTATTGACATTGGAGGCTGAATAATCCTCCCTGGTTAGGACCACCTACTATGCATGGTAGGATTTTGGCAGTACCATTGACTCTTACCCAACTATGCCAAAGGAACCTCCACTTCAAGTTGTAAAAGTAAAAAAATAATCTCATGTTATTGTTAAATGACCTCTGGGGAACGGGGAGGAAGATATTACCACTGGCTGAAAAACATTCACACACTTTCTTAAGGATGTATACCTGGAGGAAAACTACTGTTCCTATTTGCATGTCCACCTACACCTGTAAGAGCTCCCATTTTTGTCAAATACTGTTAGTACTATATATTAAAAGGTTTTTAAATTTTAGCAATTTTGATATTTAACAGTAGACTTCTATTACCATTTCAATGTACATTTCCCCAATACCATGAAAACATAAGTACACCTAAGTTCATAATAGCACTATTCACAACAGTCAAGACACAGATTCTTAAATGTTCACTGATAGACAACTGGATGAAGAACTTGTGGAACATATAGTCAGTGGGATACTATTCAGCTATTAAAAAAGATGATGGTGCTTTCTGGGCAGAATGGGTGCTGTTTATGGTGACTGCGCTAGGTAAAGTCAAAAGTAAAAGACAAGGCACTACACAGCTTCACTCATACTCAAAATATAAATAGTCAAAGAAAACAAACTGGCAAAACATCAGAAAGATAATTTTAAATCCGTATTAAAAAAAAAAAAAGCATTTGGTGGCACAGTGGGTAGTAGCACAGCACCTTGAAGCTGACCACAACCACTTCCCACTTGGTTAAGTTTGATCCCCATTCCGGGAGGTGACCCACATGGTGTGGCAGACCTCTTCTGTCTTGCCCACTGCATCCCTCAGCAGTATTCTTTGTCAATCTGGCTGTTCTGCTCCCCACTCTGTCTCTGGTGAAGACACTGTGCCTCTGTGCCTCTGGTATATATCCTAATTCTGTATGCATAAATAAATAAATCTTTAAAAATATATATACCACCATTTAAAAAAATACAGTGCTTCCAGAGGTTTAGGGGAAGAAAGACAAGGTGGTGGAGGGGGAGGTGACAGACTACAGACTACTGGTCCTGGAGTTTTAGTGGACATGAATGAACTGTGAAATTATACTCCCCAAGTTACAGCTATGTAAACAATTAGCAAATCAATACAACTTGAAAAATATTTCTGGATCTCTCCATAGAAATGGTGTTTCTATCTTTAAATGCATATTTATTAGTATTTGAATTTATTCTTTCATGGAGTGACTGCAAAATCTCTGACCACATCTCTACCAGCATTATGTATATTTTAAAAATGGATTTTTAGACATTATTATTATTGTTATATATTCTATAAGCCTCTATAAGCTGTATATATATTTATATACAAACACATGCATGTTCTTCAAATCAATGGTTTACCTGAAAATATAATTCTGTAATAGGAAAATGTGAAAGTCAGGAATAGCTAGAACCCCCTTGAAAAAGAATATTGTAGAAAAACCTGTAATGCTGGATGGATATCAAGGTCTACTACAGTGACATTAATAGTCTGGGATTGGCTCAGCTATAGATAAACAGCAATGAAATAAAGCAGAAAGTCCCAAAAGAAACACTATTATATTATATATTATATTATATTATATTATATTATATTATATTATATTATATTATATTATATTATATTATATTATATTATATTATATTATATTTGCTTGATTTATACGAAAGATAGCAATAGAGAGCAGCAGAGAAAGCTTATATTTCAGTAAATGAAGCTTGAAAATTATTTTATGTTTGGGAAGACGAAAGTAATTCCTATCTTACATCATGCATAAAAATCAACTCCAGGTAATTTATAGGCCTAATACTTAAGCAGAATAATGAATCACTTAAACTATAAGAAAATATCTCAATAACCTTGGAGTTGGAAACTAAGTAGGATACAAATTTTAAGATAAACATAGGTAAATTTACTACTTTCAATTAAGAAATATTTATCATATCAGAGCCACACGCTACTCCTTTTCTGGAATGATGCTTCTCTCTATCTACCCGACTTACTCTTTGATCCCATTTACTTAACTTTCATGTTCACTTATTATTCTTAGTCCCCCTCCTTATCATTTAATACCTTTCAATTTGTTGAACACACTGAAGACAATTTTGTTATTTTATGCCCTATTCTCAGGCCTAGCCCTTTAGGACTAGAAATAGTAGGCACTAAATAAATATGAGTTGGAGAATAAATCTTCCCTTTCCAAGTTTTCTTTGGCTCTTTATTTTTTCCTTCTTAAACCAGCAGTGTTTAAACAGAAATTTGTGTCATATTAGTCATTCTTTGCATCTGTACCTCACATCCAACCAAGTCCTAAATATGTCTTAATGTGTGTTTATTCACATCCATTGGTGCCCTCTACTGCAGCTGCCTCTGACTGGTCTCTCTCCATTGCTTTTTCACCTGTGTTATGATCTTTGTGCTGTAGCCTTAGTCTCATTTCTCAATATTGGCTATGGAATCATTTTTATTACAATGTCCCATTCCTCTCAAGATGAGTCAACTTCTTTAATGTGATTCTAAAAGTTTTAGTTTCTCATTCTCCAGTCTCATCTTTAGTCCATTTCTATACTTTACTTTTCTATCCTATCCTCACACCCCCCTATACTCTTCCTCATTTATCATCTTTGCATGTGGCCAATTTTTTAGTTTTTTCAGGTCTCAACTTTAAAATATCTTTTAGACAGGCGTCCCATTATCCTTGATGTCTGGTTGAGTTCTTCCTGCTCTGCCTGATATGACACCACCATGCTTAACTTCTGTCATAACAGTTCATCAGCAATAATTTGATTTCCTGGAACATACCTGTGTATGTTCCATACAAGATAAAGAACATGCAGGTAAGGACAATTACTGCCTTAGCCTTGATCCTAGTATTATTTCTAGTACTTTTCACATTGTTGCGACAAGGTATTTAAATGCTTAACAAGCATATATTAAATGAACAGTACTTCCTTTGCTCCACAGAAAACCCCACATTTGGCCCTCCCTGGTGGCGCAGCAGGTTAAAGCACTGCACTGAGAAGCTAAAGCCACTTCCTCATGAGTTCAATTCCCGCCTGCCCCGGAGGTGACCACATGGTGTGGTAGACCTCTCCTGACCCGCCCGCTGCTCCCCTCAGCAGTGTACTTCGTCGATCTGCCTGTTCTGCTCCCCACTCTGTCTCTGGTGAAACCTCTCACCGCCCCTGAGCCTCTGGCCTGTACCCCAGTTCTGTATGTACAAATAAATAAATCTTAAAAAAAAAAAAAAAACACATTTGCAACAGAAAGAGTCACATTTTTTTTTTAAACGTGCAATTAAAAAAAAAATAGAGCACTATGGTCAGAGAGTGTCTTTAGGTAAATAGCTGCATGAAATTATGTGACCAATATGGTCACAGAGAATATTTTCTAGATATTATTCATAAGTTTAAGAGCTAAAAGTGATGGGCTCTCCTTGGTGGTGCAACGGGTTAGGATGCAGCACTGTAAGCTAGCCTCAGCCACTTCAGTGCAAGTTTGATCCCTGGCCCCAGAGACGATTCACATGGTCCTGACCCGCCCCCTGCTCCCCTCTGCAGTGTACTTCTTCAATCTCCCTACTCTGTTCCCCACTCTGTCTCTGGTGAATCCTCTCACCACATCTGCACCTCTGCCATGTACCCCAGTTCTGTATTCATAAATAAATACATCTTTTAAAAAAGGAGTTAAAATTCTTATCATAGTTATTATTATTAAAATAGGATAAATTACAACAAATTGACAGGGTACTTTTACTCTGTATTTCCTCAGTATGTTATTACCCTCAGCATCCAAGAAGAGATCCAAATGCAGACATAAAATACATATGATCAATAAACTTTCATTTCAAAATTCAGATTTTTCTTCTTTTCCTGAAAAAACTTAGAATTAATGCCAAGCTTTAATCTATTTAAAATATGGCTCACACCAATAGATCCATAATTATATCTAAAAATCAAAAAGTGGTGTTCTGATTTTATTAACTCTGACAAACAAAATCTACAATTGCTTAGAACAAGACCATTCCAAAAGTACTATGTAAGTTATTTTCAGTATTTGTCCCTCTCTTTTTCGATTTAAGTGTTTCAGAAAAAAAATTAGATGAAATTAATTCAGTACAATTCAAAACTATTGCTAAGAAAAAGAAGTCATACATTCCTCTTAATAGGTGGCATATTTCTTTCAACTGAATATGACAGTGAGATTAAAGGTAAAAATTATGATCTATATTTCTGAATATGAAACAAAAGTACCCTAAGATCAAGAGCTCATCTGTGAAGTGAATGGTTCCTAAAGTGAAAATATCGAGGAACTATTTGATAAGTTTTGACAATCACTAGGAGGATACGGTGAAAAGGGTACACTTAGGCACATATGGTGGGAACGGCCCTCTATTCAGGGCTTCTGGAAATTGATATGCTCCCAGATTGACAAAATTGCAGGGTGTGATCTATCTCTGGAGTCCAGAGAATTTCCTCTGGGGAGCCTGGCACTAGACTTATGTGTTAGGACACTAGCAGAGGACAGATTGAAGGGACAAGGGAGAAACAAGCTGTCTGGTGATCAAAGAAAATTAGATTTTCTTTACTTTTGAATGGGTGGGGTTTATTCTGCATGCAGAAACATTATGCATCATATATTATAGATGGTCGCCTGAGAGCATTGGTGTCCCCCAAACAAGAATCTAGTCAGTAAGAAACTCTCTAAATTAAAAGAGAATTTTGAGAACAGCCTTTAGGGAAAGTGAACTGGGATATACTAATGCATATTTGTAAAGGACTTTCTCTTTTCACTGTTCTTTATCATTCTTAAAAGGAATTCTGAAAGTAAAAATAGTACTGTTCAAGTTTTCTCAAGGATAAGTTCAAGTTTTCCTTGGGAAAAAAAAAAATGGCCGTTGTTATTTTGGCAACCAAGCTGTCTTAAATTTAAAATAAGTTATGTATGTATTTGCATTTGTGTATATATGATTTGTGTATTACATGTAGAACAAGGACTGTGACAAAAAACTGCAGAACAATCCAACTATTTTTATTATGAAACTAGGGGAATGGCTGTACTTCCAGGTGTAACACATTTCCAACGGCAATAGCTTACGGAAAAACCAATAACAGAACCAGAAAAAAACAAACGTCAAACAAACATATATATGACTAAAAGAAAGTACTAATCTTAGCCATAATGGAAATAACATCAAAGAAAAACAAAGCTTGTCAGTTAAATTTTACTCTCCCTGACCTCACACTACAAAAGCCACACCCTTTGACTATGGACCCTGGGCTTTTGTCCATTTGGTCTCTACCCACACTTCACCCTCACCCAGCAGTCATAATCCTGCAATCATCATCTAGAGTTTGTTTGGTTTAGTTATGTCTAGTCGTTTGTTTTGTTCTATATATTCTACATATAAGTGAAATTATCTTGTATTTGTCCTCCTCCGGATTAATTTCACTGTTTTCACTAGCTCAATCACAATACAGCCTTACAAAATTTTAAATACATACATATATATATATATACACATACATATATATGTATGTGTATATATACACACACACACACACACACACAGCTAAGTATATATAGAGATGTAAGTTAAAAAAGATATACATTAATATAGGTATACAGATGCAAGCATGTGTGTATATATACACAAATAAATATACATATATTCACATGTATTTTTAAATACAGAATCTCAGTTTTGAACTTCCAAAATATTAAACTTTTTTCTTAGAATGGTTGGAACATAAGCTATTCTGATTATGTAAATGCTATATGTAGCTTAACTGAGAGTTAATATATATAATGTGTGATGTATCCAGTTTCAAAGACTGGATATGGTAAACAAACACAATACAGCACATCCTAAACATCTTTAATCTTTTCTTTTTTGGATGATTTAGAATATGCATGAGTATCCTACAGTAAATATTAGCTACTAGAATAACAGAGTGCTTAATAAATATTTTAAAGTATTACTAATAAACTCCTAAGCAGAATACTAGCATCTGAAAATCTAATTAACAAGACTTTTTTTTATATTTGAAGTACAATTGTATCATTTAACTTTAGAAATTGTTACTTTACAAACTTTAGAAATAACTTTAGAACTGAGCCCTCCCAGGTGGTGCAGAGGTTGGAGCGCTGAACTGTGAGCTAAGCCAAGCCATGCCATGGCCACTTCAGAGTGAGTTCAATCCCCACCCATCCCAGAGGTGACCCACACTGCATGGCAGACTTCTCCTGTTTCCCCCGCTACTCCCTTCAGCAGTGTTCTGGTGAATCCTCTCACTGTACCTCTGGCCTATACCCCATTTCTGTATGCATAAATAAGTAAAAGCTTTTAAAAATAACTTTAGAACTACTCCAATTTTTTTGTGACTTTTAAAAACTGTATTACATATGAGTCAGAAAACCTTTATGAAGGTAAACAAAAAATAAAAAATAATTTACAGTATGTGGCACATAGTAGGCCAATTATATCCTCCCATATATAAAAAAGAAAGCTCACTTCTGGGGTTTTTTTAAGTGACTTGTCCAGATAAACAAACTAAAAGACTGAAAAATAATTATTTTGTGCTGTGAAATGGGTTAAGACACAATTTTATACTAATTTGAAAGATTAAAACTTGCACAAATTACTGCTAAATTTAAATAAAACTATGCTATATAAATAGTAGCAACATTTCTGGAACACGTACATATTCAGAGACTTTGCACTTCCAGCAGGAATGGACAAGGCCCAAAGCAAGAGAAGTGAAAATACTGTATCACAGCAGCATGACACAGGACTTGAATCCACGTCTGTGTTTCCAGAGTTATCACATATGAGCACTGACTGTTCTATAAAGCTTCCACGATTCAGTTTTGTCAATTACTCGAAAAAATGTTGAGATGGTTGGTACAAAATTCTTATGTTATTGATTATAACTGTATTTATGAATTCTTGCACTGAAAAAATCATTATTTCATGCCAGCTACCATCAGCTACAATTTTATCAGAACGGAGAAAGGAAATTAGTTATACAACATTTATAACTATCTGGGAATACAGTCAAATATTGGCAAATATTTATATTCTCCAATAATGCAAATATTTTTATTTAAAGATTCATTTATTTGTGCATACAGAACTGGGGTACAGGCCAGAGGCTCAGGGGCGGTGAGAGGCTTCACCAGAGACAGAGTGGGGAGCAGAACAGGCAGATCGATGAAGTACACTGCTGAGGGGAGCAGCGGGCGGGTCAGGAGAGGTCTGCCACACCATGTGGTCACCTCCCGGGCAGGCGGGAATCGAACTCATGAGGAAGTGGCTTTAGCTTCTCAGTGCAGTGCTTTAACCTGCTGCGCCACCAGGGAGGGCCTCACTAACTAATACTTTTTTTTTTTTTTAAAGATTTATTTATTTATTCATACAGAACTGGGGTACAGGCCAGAGATGCGGAGGGTGAGAGGATTCACCAGAGACAGAGCGGGAAGCAGAACAAGCAGATCGATGAAGTACACTGCTGAGGGGAGCAGCGGGCGGGCCAGGAGAGGTCTGCCGCGCCATGTGGTCACCTCCGGGAAAGGCGGGATCGAACTCATGCGGAAGTGGCTTTAGTTTCTCAGTGCAGTGCTTTAACCCGCTGTGCCACCAGGGAGGGCCCACTAACTAATACTTTTAAAAAGAAAGTCAGATAATTTTGAATAAAGGGTTCCATTAATAATCAATAGATTAAGAATGAATTCTAACAGTTTTCCAAATTTAAATGATAATTGAGACAGTTTAAAGGTGGTTTATTCTCTTCACTAGATAACCATTTCTCCAATTATTAATTATGTTATAGGTTTTCTCTATAAGCTTATTTAAGATAATTCATATATAGGGAGTCCACACTTACTTTATTATTAGTAACTTTTAAGTTCTACATAGTAAGAATTTATGTTTTTCTCTTATGTACCTTAACGCGCATATGAACATAACAGAGAATGAAAAAGATTTACAATTCTCTAGCTCTTAGGAGAAAGAAACTCAATCAAGCATAGTATAATGATGCCCCTGGATAATTATAATGAAGTAATAACTGACCTTAGCCGTGTACTAAAACGTGACATCTTGAATTCTGTTGCCAACATAAACTACAATTACCAAATCACTTGGTGGTTTAGAAAATCAAACCATATTCTTTCCAGCTATTATTCCGGCTTGGCATTACCTTCTAAATATCAAGCTTACCCAGGTCTGCCTTGGTGTAGCAACTGCCTACGTTTATTGACAAGCAAATATTTTCTGATCTGTTGCCACAAAAGAAGATCACCCAAACTGGGAGGCCAGATTAAAAACTGAAATACTGTCAAATGTCCAATTCTCAGCATGACTTATTATTTCGTATTGTCATTTTCTGTACCCACAGAGTTAAGTCTTGTTAATTTTAGCACATTTAAAAGAATCCTAAATCACGGGTTTAAAACTAATGGGGCTGAACAGACATTTATTTATCCTGCATCACAGCCAATAAACAATTTTACGTTTCCAAATGCTAATTTGGAAGTTTGAAAGTCAAAGAATGTATTGCTAATTTTAAGTAAAATGGATTACTTCAAGGAGGCAGCAAAACAAACATACACATGCTGAAAAAGATACTTGCATGATCCATCTGATCCATGCCCACATTTCCTAACAGAACAGAAAATAGAGGGCTTTAGTTCTTCAGTTGCAACTTAAAATGGAGGGTCTTGAAGAGGATGTTTAAAGGCATGAACCTCATTTCTTTTACAGGTTTGAAATAAAATCTATGTCTAAAAACATTAGTGTATGTTAATAGTCCAAAAATTTGTCATAATTTATCTAGCAGAGTAAACTCACCTGCTGTTTACATTACATCTCTCACTTCATCTACTATTCTTTTCTAGTACTTACTTTGGTCATCAACAATCAAGAATAAAAAAGATGGCGAACATTGATTCTCAGAAAGTTGAGAATTTAGTCAGATATATTTTCAGTCTTCATAAGGTAAGCTTTAATTTACAATCACTGTGAAACCCCATGATACACTAAAATAGTATATTGTCAAAAGTACCAAACTATTGGAAAAAAGATGTTAATGTGATGATATTTCTAATTTTAGACATCCATATATTACAGTCCTATAGCACCTTTCCTCCAAGGAGATCAGGATGCCTTATATTTAGAAAAAGACGGAAATGCAAATCAATGTGAAAGTTCCCCCAGAATTATGTTGAAAAGATTAAGAGTCAGAAAAAAATAGAAGCATGAACAACAGGAATACATGCAGACCTTAACAAGTTATCTGACTTAAGTGATATGTCTGTGTTGCTAGCTTCCCTAAATTTAACAGCAAGGACGTACAGCAAATGGAGTCCAAGGAGACATCATTATTAAACACCATCCTAATGTTTCTTCATTTAGTGCCATAATTTGACCATTTCTTTCATTTCGCAGTGTTATTAAGGCTTAAGTTCTAACTTTTCTGAGACAATTATAAAATATTCCAGGTTTATGAATTTTATTTTATTTATTGATTTTGGGTTCTAATGCTAGTGGGAAGAAGGATCAATCAGAAACTATTCTGCTGCTATTGTAAGATCTTTAGAATGTCATTTTTGGGCCATTCTCAGAAGAAGCTATGGGCTTTACACTAGCACATTCATTCTATCAGTATTGTCAATGTTTTGTGATGCCAAAAGATGCCAATGAAAATTTCCACTAATCCAGAAACATGTCAATATACATTTAATCTTCACTTATTCAATGGAATCAATCAACATTCACTATTATCTGAAATACCTAGGGCAAGTTATTTAACTTGTTGACACTCCACTTTCTTTGTCCATTCAAATGGATAGAAAACATTTCTTACCTCAGAGGTTGTTGGAGATATTTTGGCATATATAAATAGCTCAATAAATTAATCTATTAAACACATAAAATACTTTCTTTTCTGTATACTAACAGCAGTGAAGAGGCTTGATTTCATTGCTCCTTGAAAAAGGTAAAGGTCACCAGGGTTGCCGTTTTATCATTTGGAACCATCATTCTACTACAAGACTCACTTCAGGGAGTGCTGGGATAAATCCTGGTATAAATGAGAGCATATATGGACGTTTTCAGAGATAATGAAGGAAGACAAATCCGTATGGTGTACTGTTATTGACTGCTGAAAAATTGTTTTGTTTAATATAGACCTACATAGGCTAGTACACAAATGTGGAAAAGAAACAACTATAAAAACAGTAGTAGTGCTCATTTCTATCTTCTACTCAACAACATTTTACATTTCTCTGAAGTCATACTTTTATCTGACTATCACACACACACAAAAATAACAATTGAATCTGTTGTTTCTTCAGAGGTCTGTTAAAAATGGTACATACATTAAAATACATAGACTTATATGGTATAATTATCTTTGGGTAATTAGAGAATGTTCACCAAGTTTCTTGAAAGCACTGGGCAACACTGACAGCAGCACTAGAGAACTATTTCATATATCTGCTAAGAGTGTCCCCTAGAGACAGGGCTGAGACCACTCGGTCCTCAATTAAGTGTAGCAACTCTAGGGACCCAGCAGAAGGGTGTTAGTATTTGGAATTTGGGCCTAGTTTCTGCACCAATCTATCACAAGTCTGTCTTCAGGACACAATAACAATAGAGCCTCTGCTTCATTTCCAAAGTAAATCTAAATAACAAGCCAAATCAAGAGACCTAAGATTTATCTTTTCTACTTCTTCATTATGGTGGCTATAAGAAGTAGACCTGAGTACTATACTATATTCCAAAGGAAAGTATCAAGTTCGCCCAAATTGGTAAAGAGCACTTAATGCATATTTACTCACCTTCTACAATTTCCTAGTGTACCAGAAGCTATAAGGGTAACAATAATTGTTTAAAAGATTAGTATTTTATTTATGCATCCAAGAACTGAGGCATAGGCCAGTGGTGTATGTGTGGGAGATCACAGGGGGTTAAAGGGACTCACCAGCAATAGACAGGGGAGTGCAATGGGCATACTGACTGTAATGCACTTCTGAGGGGAGTAGTGGGTGAAACAGGCAAGGTCTGCTGTACCATGTGGGTCAGCTTCCTGGCTGGGGATCCAACTCACTGCAATGGCTGCTGATAATCTTCACTGTGCTGAGACAACACTATGCACCACCAGTGAGGCACAACAATAACAAGTTTTAAGCAGTATGTCTAACTATACAACAATATATAAATAATTGTCTTTACTATCTGGTCAAATGCTGTGATTTAAAATCTGAACTACTCTGGCCCTAGTTCAGACTTTTCTCTTTCTATTCACTTGTATCCCCTTCTCAAAGGCATTTTCCTAAGATTAAATAAACTTTCTAAATCCTCTAATGGATACTGCCAGCCCTCCCAGGTGCGGAGTCAGCACTTCACGACCAGATCATTTCTTCATTGATTGATAAGTGACACCACTTTCCTAGACTATAATCAGAGACGCAGAAACAGACAGGACAGCTCCACCATGGAACTGAGTTTGTGTGGGTTTGTGTGTGAAGCTCTATGTGTACACATAAATAAGAATTATTACTTAAAGAAGGAAAGCATGAGTTAGCTGGTGAGGGCATAGCACACCAGGTCCATGGAGCTTCATACACAGACACACACAAATGCATGCATATGTACACACACACATATATAGCATAAATAAGAGTTATTAAAGGAGGAAAGCAATCTAATAAAAATATAAGCTATTAAAAATTGTACATATATAACACTTTCATTGTGATAGAAGTTTTCTACCCTTCACTGTAGCAGCTTATACCCAATCAGTTTTCCAGTCACACATTCAGTCAGCTAGTCAGGCACTGGGCTCTATGAATGTCAAAGCACTCCATGATTAATGTTCTTACAAAAGAACAACAAATTATGATATGTATTAAAGTGATTGGAGTACAGAGATCTGAAAAAAATAATCTATCAAAGCTCTGAAAACTTCTTTAAGTGATATTTACACTGAGCCCTAAGAAATTAGCATGAGTTAGCAGGTGAGGACATAGCACATGCAGAAACACTGAGTTATGAAATTTCTTGGTATTTCTAGGGTGTCTGATTCAGAAACTAGAAGAGTGGTGCATAGCCATCAGAAAGGCCTGTTGAGCAAGACTATAGATTTGAGACAATATCCTATAGATAACTTGGGACCAGAGAAGAGTTTTATTTGAGGGAATGACAAGTTTACCTTTAAAATTTCAAAGGCAATACTTATGGGTGTTCTGTAGAGAATGGGCTGGGGTTGAAAGTAAGGCTAGGTAGAATGGATCAAAAATATGTTCAATGAAATAGAGAAAAGCTTAGAGCAAACCAGTAAGATATAACAGAGGTTTGGTTACATATTAAATGTTTTAAAGATAACAATTTAAGTAAATACTGATTACCATTATAAAGATACTACCACTTTGTAGAAACTAAAAATGTATGTAAAATAACTGATTTTTGTTTCATTTTAATTTTACTGCCTCTTAGTAAAAAGCAAATTTATTTATTTTTTCTATAACTTAACTTTTACTTTAAATACCCAGAAATTTGCTCTCTAGGCAAACCATTTTAACTATTCCCAGGAATTGACTAATCTAATGGGTACTTCAAAGACCTTGCCCATGCTCTTCTATAACATCTCATATGGTTAAACATTTATTCTTCCTGAACTCTATTTTTCTTCACTTTGCACATCACTACATCATTCTTCTTCCAAGGTTGTTATTCTACTTCTCTGAGTTCCGTATGTATTCTTCCTTATTCTACTCCTTAAATGCTCATTTTCCCATAGTTCTGTGTCTCTGCCCTAGTCTCTCTCAGCCTGCCAAGTTACCTCATTCACTATGTTGTTATAAATTACCATGTATCTGCTGGGGACTCCAATTAGATGTTCAATAAACATTTTCTAAGCACCAACTTTGTGCCAACCTCTATACTATATCCTGGGATTTTCACATAAATAAATCTAGTCCCACCCCTTGAGTAATAAACTGTCATTCACTTTAAGGAGAACTGAGAGTCACTTACAAGAGAAATGAGAGTTCAATAGCAGGATGTTATAAGAAGGCAGAGGAAAAGTATAAACATGTTTTGTGAGGGAGAGCATAAGTAGGGATGTTAAGTAAAGAGATACGTTTTTGGCAGAAGAGATTTGGAAAAAGTACAACTAATCTACATTTTGAGTTTTATTATCTATCAAGATTAGGGCAGATAAAAAGTAGTAAACAAGGAATGTTTAAGATGAAAGAGAAAGATTTTGTATGACTTATTAAGCGCTTAGTTTTTACTTTATAGGTCATGGGAACTATTGAACTACCAACCATTTGAGCAGATATGAGAAAGACAATACTAGAGTTCAGAGCTAGTTGGGATACATTTGCTTTTCCGTTAAGGTGAAAGATAAAAGGCTGCCTTATTAGATAACTGTTAGTAGGATGGAGATAAGAACATAGTTTAAAAAAAAAATGGACTGGAAATAAAACCAACAGAACTTAACAGCTGATTTGATGAGACATGGGGAAAGACTCATCTGGGGAGCTCCAGGTCTCTTTACTAACCATGATATCATTGACAGATGAATAAATGTTTAGTTTAGTATTGTTGGCTAAGTGAGCAAGAAAAATAGCAAGTTTAATTTAAACCATCATCTATTTTGGTAGCTGGTAAGACATTTAGGTAAAACCAACTCAGTAGTTTAAATAAGCCTGGAAATTCTAGAAAAATTTGGTGTGGATGTAAACTTATGAATTGGTCTAAGTATTTCTGTGTATTTTAGCACAACTAATGCCTCCCTACACACTTTTAATTTTATCATTACTGCCATTTCATTATAACTTGCAAAAGGTCACATGGATGGTAACCATTGGAAGCAGGATTTGAACTCTTGGTTCTAGTATCCATGTTCTTTCTTAATAATCATTCTCACCTATCTGTAGGAAATGAGTTCATGAGAGAAATGAATCAGAAACCACTAAGCTGCAGTACCATTAAAGGGAGTTCATGTTGTCTAAAAGGAGTCAGCAAGGGTACCAAAACTACATGGCAATTATACCCCATTCAACTGACCACAGGAGTAATACATAAAAGATAAAACCCACAGAAATCTCCATGGATCTAGATCCATCCATGTGATCAACTCCAAACATATATTTAAAAAATTTCCTCACCTGAAACTCAGGCCACCTCTGAACATCTGTACCACTGCAACCCCAGCCGAGATTTTCTGAGCTTACACACTATTGGCATGCACTCGTGGGTAATTCTTTCTGCTCTGTGACACTCCCATATGCACTACAGGATGCTTAGCAACAGCCCGGCCTCTCCTTGGTACATGCACATAGCACCACTCTTGCTTCTGGTTTGTGAACCAAACTGTTACCTATATTCCCAATTACCTAGGAGCAAATTACCCCTGCTGAAAACCCATACTTCAGAGTTATCTAATAAGTTGTGATTCTCTGGTGAGGGAGGGAAGGCTTCACTTATGCGATTCTCTATTGTGAGCTTCTCACTACTTACCAAACCTTCTTCTTATCCACTGAGTAACCACACTAGGTGTCACCTTGCCTGTGAAACTCTCCTTGGTGTCACCACATTACGCCGTACACAATATTTTTATTCCTCAAATAACATCTTATTATAGTTATTTCTATAAATTTACTTTTCAAAACTAGGCTTTGATAAGTCCTTTGAGGGCTGGATCAGAGAGAAGCTGTTCAATAGCATTTGTTTAAATAAATGAATAAAAAGGGTTTTTTCTGTTTGTTTTATTTTATTAATTGCATTTAACATTTTTATCAATGTTTTATTGGTAAAATTTATCTTTTAGAAATCAAAAAGTATTGTTGTCTAAGGAGGAAAGTCCATGAGGAGAAAAGTATATGAGAAAAAAAGTCTGTAAGGAGAAAAATCTGAGGAAAAAAGTATTTGAGGAAAAAAATTTCAAGAAAAAATTCCATGAGCAGAAAATAACATAAGATACTATTAATTACTAGCATGTACCTTATTATTTTGTATCTATTTTTGTCTAAACCAATTTTAGTAATTATACTTATTTTATTTTTTATTAAACAATTAATGATAACTAATTATCTTATTATTAAATTGATTCATTATTTTAAATTATATTCAATCATTATGAGTATAATAATGTTCCTTATTTTAAAATCAATTATTTTGATGGGGAATTTTTTTTTTAAGATTTATTTATTTATTCATATAGAACTGGGTTACAGGCCAGAGATGTGGAGGGTGAGAGGATTCACCAGAGACAGAACGGGGAGCAGAACAGGCGGATCAACCAAGCACACCGCTGAGGGCAACAGCGGGAGGATCAGGAGAGGTCTGCCGTGCCATGTGGTCACCTCCGGGGCAGGTTGGGATCGAACTCATGCTGAAGCACCTTAAGCTTAGTGCTGCACTTTAACCCGCTGCACCACCAGGGAGGGCCTTGATGGGGAATTTTAGATATACTATTTAAGAGGATGTGGACAGAAATTAGGTGTAGAATTTTCATGTGCTATTTCTTCCCTTTTTTTTTTTTTAAGGTTTATTCATTTATGCATGCAAAACTGGGGTACAAACTGGAGGTGCAAGGGGATGAGAGGATGGATTTACTAGAGGAGCAAAACAGGCAGATTGATGAAGTACACTGCTGAAGGGAGCAGCGGGAGAGACAGGAGAGGTCTGCTAAGCCATGCGGGTAAACTCCCTAGTTGGGGGTTCGAACTCATGCTGCAGTGGCTGCACAGCTTGTAATACTGCTCCATCAAGAAAGGCCCTCATGTGTCCTTTTCAGTGCTTTCAGCAATATAATCTTTTTCATGTAAATACTATCATTATTCACAGGTCTACACAACTATATCTGCTGATAAATCACTACACACATTAATGAGGAATATAAAAATGTACAAATGTACTTCAATATTTTATTTTTTCCTAGAAAATTCTCTTCATTGACACTAGAAGCCCTTATAACCACGCTTGCTCTCTTGATGCAAAGCTGTTTGGAATAAGTAGGCTTGGAAGACAAGGCTTCCACTCCATGGAAACATACTGAGAAAAACCCCAAGCATGTGGAAATAATCATCAGAGGATTTCATTAGGTTTCAAATTATGCTGACCTAAGATAAGACTTTCTCCTAGTAATGGTCTCAATGTTTTATATCTATCATCATCATAGGGTTTCATTAGGACTTGTAGTAAAAATTAAGGAATCTCAAATGCTTTCAAGAGAAGTTACTAGAATGTGTTTTTAAAAGTAAACATCTCATTAATAAGATGCATAACTTCATCATCCCTTTTACAGTTTTTAGACTAAAAGCATTGATTTACCACAATGGAACCTATATGTAGCATCTGAGTTTTGTGTTCAAGATTACAAAATTCCTAACAAATACTAAATAATATTAGGTTTATCATACATTAGAAGAACACTGCAGTCAATAACACTGGGTATGCATTAAATGACAGGGGAATGAAGCCAAATCTTTGGTTCACCTTCCCCTGACAAATGGGAAAGAAGGCTCAAACAAATAAGGAACATTTTTAGAGATAAATTCTTTTGGTTTGTGGGATTACAGACCATTGGAACATTTTTTGGACAGTAATTTGGTACTGCGAAATTAAAAATCAAAGTGTACTGTAACCAAAGAATCCCACTAATTATAGAAAGATGAAAAATCTTTTCATAGACAAAAGATCATCAGTGCATAGACGTTTATGAACAATGGTGTCTATCATAATATTTTCTTATAGTAGTAAAATATTAGAAATAATCTAGTCACAGGAAATACTTGAATAAAATTATGATGTGTACATATAATGAAATAATGAGTTAGGTCTGTGTACTTACCTGCAATGTTTTCATATTTTGTTATAAAAGGGAAAGGTAAAAACTGCAGAAATCAATGTGGGATTTTATTCTATATTAAAAAGGAAAAAAAAGTAAACTCTAATATAAACTGTGGACTTTGGGAAGTAAGGGAGAAGACTACATGTACAGCAACAGGGTCTACGTGGAAACTTTCTGGTCAATTTTGTTACTACTATAACTGTTCTAAAAGATAATATCTAGAAGGGAAAATTAGAAAGGAAAAAAGTGTAATTATTTCCATATATTTGTATAAGCATAGGAAAGGTGTGGAAGAAACCAAAACTATTTCTCCTTTTATGAGAAGAGAGGCAGTATTAGAGAGGCAAGGCGGGATTGAAGAAATTATTTATATATGCATCTATAGTTATGTTAATTAAAATAAACAGAATGAACTGCTGTCACAACTTCAGAAAGTCTTTTAATAAAAGATACATATATATATATATATATATATATATATATATATATACATGTAGATGTATATATATTTTCTTCAACAGCCCAGGGAAAGGAGATTTTTTTTTTTATAATAGTTTATTTTTACATCACTTTGTACATTTTTTTTTCTCAATTGTAATCCCCGTGGGTTTCCCATCACTGAGTCAATCATGTGCCATCACCATAGTCCTGTGCATTTCCTTCCCCCCCCATTTTTGATCCCATTCCCCACTCCACCCCTACAAAATGTAATAAAATATTTTAACAATCACCACTATTTACATCCCTAGATAAATATTTTATATATATGTTTGTGTGTATATTTGTGTGTGTGTGTGTCTAAATCTTAACTAGGGATGTAGGTAGTTGTTTTGTACAGAGGTATACACACATATAAAGGACAAAAATTGAAATGAAAGTAATTCAGGAGTAGTAGGGAAACATAGAGTCAGTAAGTAGAGTGACACCAGGAAAAGGAGAAGATAAATACAAAGGAGTAGAGACATGTGTTAGGAGGGGAGGAATACAGGAACTGGATTATAGTGGGTCTAGATTACCAGGTACAGGGGCTTAAGCTTGACGAAACAGAAGCCTGGGAGACTGAGTGTTTTCTTGAAGAGGAATGTGCCCCGGAGCAATGTGCCATGAAAGGAGGAGTTCTGTCTGGCTGTGTGCATAATGAAAGAGACAGGATGAGGAAAGCATGCTGTTGAAGAAAAAAATAAAGGCTCAGTTTAGGCATATGCTGCCTCATATTGAGATTTATAACAAAACAACCATATTGTAAGCCCCTCGGGATTCCCCTTTCTTTTGTATTTGTAGAGCCTAGAATTGTACTAAACATAGAGAAGAATACAGTAAATGCATGCTGATGAGGAAAATGAATGGAAACAAAAGTTTTGGGCTTTTATGATAGAATAATAGCAGAGGTACCCTTGAATAAGGCAAGAAGAAGGCAGAATGAAAATAGTTTGTAGAATATATATTTCATTTCTAATTTGTAAATCCCATTTTTCTAAGTAGCAATTTGACTAGCATCAATGTGAAAATGCCATTACTTCTTTCTCTGTCTTTAAAAACAATGGAAAGATGTAGCTCTTTGAAAAATGCAAAAGAGCTACCTATTGTGCATACACTTCTGAGATACTGATATATCAATTCAACAAACATAAATTAAGAATGACTGTGAATGAGGAACTATCCAGGTGCTTGGGTAGAAGATAAAACAAAATAATGTATTTGATTTTAAAGGTCTCCCTGCCCCAAGCATGAGACTGACATGTTTGAGAGGGAGCATTTCTTTACATAAGTGCTCTAAAAAAGGCTATGAAGTTCAGGAAACTGCTGGATGTTGGAAAGAACTGGACAAATCACCTTGAGGAAGACATGTTATTTGTGTTGGTATTAAAGACATACAATGATAACACAGAGCATATTAGAGGAAGAACATTTACAGACAAGTAACTCATTTGTGCTATCACTTACTACTTTCTATCTGGCACTTTCCCACACTAACTACTGCAGGCCAATGAATGTTGCTATTTTGAGTTCCACATGATTCAGGATGGAGAAATGTTCTTCAGACATTCAAACTTTTTTTTTTTTAGTTGTCTGGAGTAAAGTATGTAAAATTTGGGAGCTAGGGTATTTCCACACCTGCCATTTAAATGGAACCAAAGAGACAATCCACACACAAGAGGAAATTCTAAATAACTATGTCCAAAAACCAGAAAAAAATGAGGTGAACACAAGAATCCTCATAGGATAGGAACCCTGAGTCCCAATCCAAGCATTCTAGGCCAAATTTTATTATTATCCTTGGTTGCCACTAGCAGTTCCCTTTTACTCATCCCTTTTCTTTTTTCATTTCATTTAACTCAAAGCTTGTTACAGGAAAGGGAAATAAAATATATAATTGCCTAATACATTCAAACAATTCTATTAGATGAATTCACATAAATTACTTCACTGAATTCTTCCCAGTATCTTTGTTAGCTAGTTGTTATCAATCGCATTTTATACTTAAAGAACTTAAAACTCGAACTCAAGCCTAGCTAATTGCCACTACTAAGTAGCAGATGTGCAATTATGACCCGATCTCATTCTAAGGCCATTTTTCCCCCTCACAACATCTACTCCCTTCCAAAAAGAGAGCTACATAATAAAAGCTCATAGATGCAAAGGGTCATTTTATTGCCGCTTTACTTAAATTAGGAAAGACATGGAATCAGCCCAAATGTCCAAAAGCAGATCACTGGATTAAAAAGATATGGTACATATACACAATGGAATCTTACTCAGCAACCAAAAAGATAAACAAACAAACATATGCCTTTTGCAGCAACATGGATGGAACTGGAAGGGATCATGCTTAGGGAAATAAACCAGAAAGAAAAGGAAAAATACCGGATGGTTTCACTCATAGCAGGAGTATAAAGGACCAGGCGAGAAAGTAATAATAATGATGAACAACTATATACCAGAGACATTTTGTGGGGATGGAATAAGGGACAGGATCAAAAACGGGGGGTGGGGAGAAGTACACTGGACTATGGTGATGGCTCATGGGTGATTTGGTGATGGGAATCCCATGGGGATTACAATTGAAATGGAAGAAGGCACAAAATGATGTAAAAATAAACTATCATATTATTATTTTTAAAAAAAGGGGGGGGCAAGTGGATGTTCTAAGGTTCTGTATGCCTGCCATGCAGAGCTCCCAGAAGAAAGTGTTAGAGAAAAGAAGCTTGAGAGTAGGTTGGGGTGACTCATGCAGGATCTATTATGACAGAAAACCTGAACCTAATTTACTTACATTAACTACTCTGTTTCTGTTAAATATTGTTTTATTTTGTTTTTTAAGCTAAGGGAGAAAGGCTATCAGATTTTAAGAAAGATGGTAACAACAGCATTAAGGATAGATTTGAGGAGGAAACAGATAATTCAGAAACTATAGTGACAGTTTATGGGAAGGGAAAGGTAGGAGCTTGATTTGAAGGGGGTGTTAGTAGAAGAGAGATGAGGTTCAATCTCAAAGATTTTTCAGATAAATGTCCGGGATTCAGGACCACTTGACAAATGGAAGAGATAAAGTTAATTCCATGGTGTTCAGCTCGGACACTTGACATAATGAAAATTCCTGTAACAGGGTAACTATGTTAAGATCAAGAAAATGACAAAATTAGGGGTAAATCCCAGAGCTCTTGATTATGATTTTAAAATGGACCCTTTGTGCTACAGTCTATTCATGCCAGTTTAAATTCAACCTCATTAGGTTTAAACTTGAAATCTCAATAAGTATGAACCATGTTATTTTAAAACATATCCCAAATTTATTGAACTATGGGTACATACTATTTATGTCTAAATCCAGTATCGATCACTGACTTTCAAATTTCTTCTTGGCTGGTTGCTTTGAATCTGAGTTCTTTATAACAATGAAAGTATTATTTGGGAAACAAAATCTACTTAGAATTGAAATGGGGGAAAAATACCCTATCCTTTTTTAATCCTGATCCTTTTTTAATGTCTTATTCCCAAGGCAGTTTCTTAAATGCATCTTTTTTTTTCTTTGTTGTACAAGAGCCTTCAAAAGCAGTGAAGAACATTCATTTTTCTACTTGATTTTGTTATTTTGCCAGGAGTAGCACAGGGGTCCCTTTAGCAAGTGAGACTAAGGGCACTAAAATGGTTGGAAATCACTGAAAACAGTAGCAGGTTTATTTGAGCAAAATCGGCAGGGTGGTGTAATATACATTTTTAAAAATGCATTTTCATTAAAATTAAAAATGAGCTTCCAAACAAACTCTGGAAAGGGCTCCAAATAAAGCTTTACAAACTCAAAATGAAGTCAATAAAAAGAAACCAGCCAAGCAGCAAGTTGAGAAAACACCAATTAGAGATTTTAACAAACAGTGAAGCTCACTGTGGGGTATAGTTTTTAAATCAGACAAGAGAAATTTGTGCTCTCCCTGGTACTGAAATTGATGGGCTTCCGAATGCACCCCAGGAAGAAATCACAAACAAGCGGGTGCTTTCGGCATTATATCTGAGCAGATGAAAGCAAATATTATTCTGATAGCTTTTCATTTTGCCCTCCAAGGAGCTCTGCATTATTATCCATGACTAGAGATTTTAATAGTCCACCTACCAAAAATGTGTCAAACACTCAATTTCTGCCTGGTTTCAGAGTACAGCTTCCACCCATAGAGGTTAACTCAGGTCTCTCTAGCCATGGAATTTAGAAGCAAGTCATGCCTTAGTAGCCTGTCTCTATTAATATGAATTCAGACATGTTACATTAACTTGGTAAGTAGGTGGGGGTCATCTTCAGTCCATCTCCAACCCCAGCTATCAGATCAGACTAAATAATTAAGGATGTAGCCATGCCTGACTGTCCATACTTTGCTTTTCCTTGGCTGACCTTGTTCAGAGCCTATTAGTCCATCCTATCAAAGTCACCAGTTGTCTTCTAAGTGATTCTTCTCATGTGAAGTAAAACATGTGAAAAATCACCTCTTAGTGCTCTGGAGCCCACTCATTTTGCTTCATCAATTCTCTAACAAAAAGGTACCCAAAGCAAATTTTTTTAAAAGATCTTATTTATTTATGCATACAGAAGTGGGGTACAGGTCAGAGGTGCATGGACAGTGAGAGGATTCACCAGAGACAGAGTGGGGAGCAGGACAGGCAGATTCACAAAGTACATTGCTGTGGGTCACCTCTGGGGCCGGGAACTGAACTCCCACTGAAGCAGCTGCGGCTGGCTTGCAGTGCTGTGTCCTAACCCATTGCGCCACCAGGGAGGGCCCCAATTTTCTTTGTGTGAACAACTTGAATATTTCTACTTATTGAGATACATGATATATATGTATGCATATGTATGCTAATGAGTTTATATGTGTAGGCATACAGATGTATGAATATTACACCTGAATATATATTTGTATGCTTTATTCCTCAAATTATAAAGTTATTTACTGTAAGAATATATTTTTATATTTCTATACAATAAATATTAAACAAGCATCTCCTAAGTTAATCTCTTCCTTTCCACCATGCATTTTAAGTCAAAGTTTATACTCCTTGGGGATATGATAGCTCATGTAGTATAAAGCCTACTATTCTAAGAATTCAGAAATATTCAGAAATCAACCAGTTTCAGAATTACCACTGGCACCATCCTTACTGCCAAGTAGAAAATACAAAAGAATACAATAAGGATTGGTAAGAGAAGTAGCAATATGCACAAAAGCAGCAGTGGGCCCTCCCTGGTGGCGCAGCGGGTTAAAGCACTGCACTAAGAAGCTTAAGCCACTTCTGCATGGAGTTTGATCCCCACCTGCCCTGGAGGTGACCCACATGGCGTGGCAGACCTCTCCTGACCCGCCCGCTGCTCCCCTCAGCAGTGTACTTCGTTGATCTGCCTGCTCTGCTCCCCATTCTGTCTCTGGTGAATCCTCTCACCCTCCACATCTCTGGCCTGTACCCCAGCTCTATATGAATAAATAAATAAATCTTGAAAAAAAAAAAAAAAAGCAATGACAAGTAAGAGTGACTCAACAAGAAGTAGACAGTACTGAGGTTAGGCACATTCAAACTAACTCTTTAGAGCAACTCTGAGCTTTGATACAAAAAGAAAGTAATAGGGAAGCAAAATAGGAATGGCTGAGAAAACAAGCCCCTGTTTCTTGTCTCCCAGGAAATAAAGACAAACTGTTCATCCGCAGAAACCACATTTGGGCATCTGAGATTCTATTATATCCTGCAAAGACCTGAGCACAGGGGCTCCTCCGCCACTCTGTTCTTCGATTAATACAGCTTTAGTTAGCCAGGCTATGGAGAGAGGCACATGACAAGCACTCAGCTAGTATGCAGGTCAGGAGCACAAATCCAGGATAATGGGGGAAAGAAGAGTGAAGCAACTCCTTAGCACTGGTAGGGAGTTCATATGATGCTAGTCATGATTCCATGGAGTAAACACCAGTACTGACTAGTCATCAAGACCTTTTTCTGATCTGAGAGCAAAACTGTGAGAAACCATGGGTAGTTACATAAGAAAATAGACTCACCTTCACTCTAGCATTAAAGAACTCTAACCACAGCTCACAAATTGATGAAAACGGACACAACTGAGTTTATCATCAATGTGAACCAAAAGATAAGCATAAATTATGTCTAATTATTTATTTATTTAGTCCTAGGTCATGTGTTGTGCTTGAGTTAAATTTCAATGGAAATTCTCATTCCATGCTGTTAGGAAAAGATAACTCTGTTTCAACAGGCTTTGGATTCTGGTCCAGGCTCCAGCCTGTCTCAAAAACCAAACAGAATCCTAAAATCTGTTCCTGCCTCTACCAGAACTTGCTGTATTTTCTTTGCCTCCTGCCACCACACAGTTGGATGGACACCAAGTATAGAAAATTTCAGCCTCAAAGGAACATTTTATGAGAAAGTTATGAGCCAGATTCAGTTATTCATACAATAAGTACCAACTCTGAAATTACATTATACTATACCTTTGAACACAAATCAGCAACAAGTTTAAATTTTGAATGCAGATGGATTCATCTTAGAATACCAGTTTTTCTACCTATTAGCTCTTCTACTTTGTGCTTTAGTTTTCCTATTTGTGAAATAATAATTATTAAAGTGATATAGAGCTACTTAACAAATCTAATGATACACATACATACACACACAGTGCTGAGCATGGTGCCTGCCTCGTAACACTCAGGGTATATATATATACACACACCATATATATATATATATATATATATATATATATATATATATACACACACACACACCATATATATATATAGTGTATATACACACACACACACACACACACACACACCATATATATATATATATATATATATATATATATGTTTGTTCTGTATATGTTCTGTGAGTTTTTGAACAGTCACTAGAATCTGAGCATTACTTTAATTTTCCACAGTCAAATCAATCCAGTGGTTACAATGAATCAGCTGCATGGATGTCTACTGCCAATAGAGGGAAGGGCAGTAGATTAAAATGACAAGTTATTTTAGACGAATTTTCTGACCAAAAGAGTAAAAGTGAAATGTTTGTTAGCAAATTTCAGCCTTATGGTGAGGATATGTTATCAGCAGAGGCTTATTAAAAGCATTTTTATTTTATTTTTTTGGTAATTTTAAAAGGTAAATCACTCATATTCTTCATGCTATAAGATAGTATAGACAGTAACATAGAGATAGGAATGACAGTTTTATTTACTAATTATGGAATCTCTTCATCTGGTATATACTCCTTTATTTCCTTCTCCTTTCTCCCCTCATTAATAGATTTAGAACTGACAGTGCTTTCACTTCTAAGTATAAAGAATAATTTTCTTCTGAACACAGAGACAACTATGAAATCAAAGTTTAAAATATAGCCCTCTTCTAACAGCGATTCAGATTTCCATTAAACCTCCTCCCACCCTCTCAAATTAAAGTTTGAAAAGCGGAGCTCAGAAATAAACTGACAGGCACTACTGCTTCGATCATTTCCAGCAAGAAAGCACCAATTTGATTTCTACCATAACAATTTTTGCTGTTGCCAGTGCATCAAATTTTTTAACACAGCTTCTCAAGTGATAGAAATCATCCCGTCACTTTGTTTCATAAAATTGACACCCTGGGGAAATGCAAACTAGAGTAAGAACTTGAGTAAAGCTAATCCTCAACCCCTGCTAGGTATTCCTGAAATTCACTTTTCCTCTTCAACTAATGTCATCAAGTCCCAATTGCTTGTTGTTCTTTTCTCCTTGTTCTACACAGTACCACAACATCCCTTGGCTTCCGTCAGCACAGGAGTTGGTGTTTATAAAAGTGTTACTCATAGATCGGGAATCTACTGCTGGCTGATTTGAATGCAGCGACAAAGAAGAAAAAAAAAAGGAACTTGATGAAATTATTTCACACACAGAAGAAATAAACATATGGAATAAATTACTACAGAAGATGATTCAAAGAGTTTTAGAAACACCTGGATTTGTTTCTGGAGGCAGTGGATTAGAGTGAGAAGCAGGGGGTGAAGTGAAAGCACACTCACAGAGTAAAGTGTTAAGAATCTAACCAGTTATTGAAATGGCACCTCCTGTATTTATCAAGCGCACCAACTACAAGTAAAGTTTAAGGGAAAGGTCTCTCAAATGCCCTGGGAATAAATGAGACTAAATCAGAGGAGTTACTCTCCTGATGGGGTTGGTTTCTGGCTTTAAGGAAAAGTAATTAATAATGGAAGGTTCTTTTGAATACAGAAAAAAGGGAAGAATATTCAAGTATGCAGTAACTTAAGTTTAGCAACTAGTCTGAGAGCTGTTGAGTCACATCCTGGCCTCCTTACACAGGCATTATCCTCCCTCCAGGCACAGGCTGACTTTCTGAATGTATTTCTCTTTCCTTCCAAAATACTTCCCCTCATTCCTTAGTTCAGAGGTCACACTTTCTGTGCCCTCACAGTTTGTAGTCATGTCCATCTGTTCCCATACAACATACAAAATGTCTTTAGGTGTTTTCTTTATTCTGTCTTAATCTTCCCATCACTTAACAAAGTGCCAGGCTCATAGGAGATGTTTCGTATTTTTAAAATTTGTTTTGCCCACAGAGGATTTAGCATGGTTGTTACAAATAATAGCTTACATTATTAAGCCTTTAACATGTGCCAGGCACTGTTCCAAATGCTTCATGAGTGTTATTTAGTTCAGGTAATCCTCATAGCAGCCCAGTGAATTTGTTACTTAGGTATTAATATTTACCCTATTTGGAGGGATGAGGAAAAGAAGGTGCTGAGCTATTAACCAACTTGCCCAAGATGAGTTAACTAGTAAAGAACATACTTGGGACTAAAGTCAGTGATTACCTGGTGGCCTAACATAACAAGGAAACAAAAACAGGAGATAAGGTGATAAGAAATAAGCAGATGTGTTAAAAAAGGGGAGCTGTACATTAGGCTAGTTAAATAGGCAATATAATAAATCACTTATAAACATTACACTTTTTTTCAGCAACTAAATAAAACAATATATATTTGACCAACTAAATAAACACAAACGAATGACTTAAGACCATATTCCTGGCATCAAAACCTAAAATAAATTTTCCCCATGGTGTTCATAAAAGATCAGGTGGTGTGTTAAATCATGCTTAATCTCCATCTAAGTTTACATATATTCAGTAGATCTAAGTGTTCAAAGTGGTTAACGGGACAAACATTTTCTAATCTCATGTTTCCCTCTTATGAATTACTATTCAAAATAAGATGTACTTATTTTACATATTCAAATGAACTACAAATATCCACTTATTCAACAAATACACATTGAGCCACTACTTTGTGACACATACTACTCTGGGTCCTAATGATTAAAGCATGAACCAAAAGGCATCAGTCTCTGCCCTCATGGAGTTTAAATTCTAGATGAAGAAACAACTGAAAAACAAATAGTAATATAAGGTGGCATCAAGAGTTTAGAAATAAAGCATATTTAAAAGTTAAAAGAATAAAAGAAGAAGAGAGGACTTTTTGACAACAGGGTCAGCAAACACTTTTTTGAGCAAGGGGACGCTAAACAGAGACAAAAATTACAACAGAGACAATTAACCATTTTTTCTCCTATTCATTCCAGTCTGGAAATCAGCTGAAATTTATCACCTGCCTGCATAATTTCAAGCCAATGAGATCAAAATGTTTTTAGTGATTTATTCTGTAAGTCACTCTCCTTTTCCCTAACCTGTTTCCTCATTCATATTGACTACAAATTTTCTTTAGAGCTTTAGCTATCTGCAAATGAAGAAAAGGAATGAAATAGTTGTCTTACCTACATACAGCAATAGCTTGAGATTCATATAATTAATTTAATTTAATTTAAATACAAAAAGCCTATGCTTGAACAAAACAAAAAAAAATAGAAAAAGATCTAGAAACCTTAGGGGTGAATTATATGACAATTATTTCAGAAACATTTGTTCGATGTAGCTTTCAATAATAAGAGAGATTGGAGTCTGATCTTGAGAAGTAGGCTAATGAGACAATACATCATTGGAAAGTACAATACCGTAATCCTATCATATAGATTATTATATTCAACTGTGAAAAGATATAGGGACTCTGGACATGTGTCTGTCACACCTGTCAATGTGGCCATTTCATACTTGAGTAAGGAAAAAAAGTCTGACCAAGGGATAAAAGTGTAAACAATATTCAGTTATTAATGTATGCTTTTGTAACATGTAGTCTAGATTAGTTCTCCTATGTAGAAAAGTCACATTCTTCTTTTATTTTCTCCCACCTGGTACTCTGTCTAGCAATCAACTATTTCCTAGCATTGCACACTAAGGTGAGGAACTTCTTCCTATATTATGACTCAATAACTGTCAGATATCGGACTGATTTTAAGGAATTACAGTGTAGTTTTTCACTTATTATTTTACCCCCTCTAGATCCACCTCTATACCTTACAACTTTATGTTTTATTTGGGATCACTTTCACTGAGAACAGCTCTAAATTGTACCTTATTAATTATGTGAAAAAGAGAGCTATTGTACATTTTTTCTTTGGTATTCTCTTTTTGATATTAGCAGTTTTCTGTTCAATCTGAATTGTACACAGAATGTTCTACAGTAAAAGGGAACAAAAGGCATAGTCATTTTATTTTCTTCTTCATAATTGTAATGCCCTATGTGATTTTGTCACAGGAAGGATCAGGATTGTTAGTAGTGAAATACTTTGAGACAGACAATGCAAATGTAAAAAAAAATGCAGTGGCATTTAAGGGAGGAAGTCTCCAAGACTGACAACCTGGATTAAGACTAAAGGAATTAAACGGGTGTCTATTCCCTGCTAAAATGCACACTAGAACTTTGATAGTTTCTTTGCAAAGTTAGTGCATGTGCTTAATTTAGACTCACTGTTTCAGCATCCAAGTTTACCATATATGGGTGGGGTATTGTGGCAAATTAGGTGTTGGAATCATATGATGTCACATAGACTCCAGCACAGCAAAGAGACCCGAGCTTTGTGAGTGCAGTTGCTTATGTACTATATAGTGCTTTTCTTATTTATAAAGCTGGAGCATACATTCTATTGCTCTTGTTCTTAGATTTTCAGACAGCCATAATTTCCGGTCTTTTGTTTGAAATGAAGGCCTGCCTGGAAAAATTGAGGGTGCTGCCAGGCTTACTAAAAGACATTTTTTGTAGCACACTATATTCTTTACTCCCCTAGACACCCCCCTCCCAATTCTTAGATGTAGGGGGAGGGGTACAAGGTTTGAAAAAAAGATGTGAATTATGAAGCCAAAGAACATAAAATCAATTTATGGATAGAATCTTGTCAAATGTTCTCTTAGCCAGAAAAATACTGACATGTATTAGTGTACACTAATGTGCACCTAAGCATACCTCAAAGACTATATTCCCCAGTAAAATTATTTGTGAAATGCAAGTTACATTGGATTTTTTTTGGAGAGGGAAATGAAAGTCAAAATCCAGATTACATATCTGAAATACTGAACTAGGCCATCAATATCAAACTTTTATATCAAATTCATTTGATGATATTTCAGAATAAACTAAGTTCAGTAAACCTGTTGGCAGAGAAGTATCATTTGTCAACCGATTAACAGAGACACAATCTGTAATTATGAATTGCTGAAAGCAGCCCACTAATGAGAGAATGACTCACTCACATTTTGGGGTGAAGGGGGAGGGGTCTCTCAGAAACTGTAATTTGATTTACAAAACTCTAAATAGCTAATGGCAGGTAACTCTTGCCAACTCACCAGCCAACTCTTGCAAGCTCATTAACAGAACTCCATGGTCTCACTGAAGGATAAACCATATGGAGGTGTCACTAAAAGCTGGAGATGAGAGACTGTAATTCATGCTCAATTCTTCTGTGAGTCGGTAATATGGGCATTGATCTGAGCCTTTGTTTATCTGACATGACCTGTTCTTAAACAAGAAGAGAAAATAAAATTTTATGGATTGTGAATTTTCTCCTTCTACGATCTTAAACTTCTTTCTGCACTTGTTTTATCCAGTTTCCCACATTTTTGTTACATTTTAGTTCCAGCAAAACAACTGAATAATAGCATTACACAAGTACCTAACTCAGTGTTTGCTTAAGCTCTGAGGTTAGATGGTTGTTAAGCTGCTATTCCATGATTTCCCTAGTGATTGCAAACCTGTAGTGATAAGATCATTTTTAACTCTTTACTCACTTGGGCTTTATGAATGCTTGAGAAAACAGAACTTGTGCTAACACTTTTATAAATCACAATTTTACAATGGGATCTGTATATTTAGTCCCCCTAATTTGAGTGTCATGGTAGTATGCATATATACACTGAACTTTTCACTTGAAAGCTAGTTGCTACAGGAATTTCTAAACAGTAGTAGAATAATACATGAATATAATTTTAAAAGCAGTATGGAAAACTACTGAATGATAAGCAAGTTTCCTAGACTATTTTTATCTATCTTCAGTCTAATTTTTCAGAGATAGTTTTATCATTTATGTGTAGACTGTTTCATAGTACCAAATAATTATTTATTCTTCATTTATCATTAGCTTCTACTTGTAGATATGACAAAAATTTAATCCCTAATCATTTTCCCTTAATTAAAAAATCATTTAACATTAAAAAATAATGTAATCAAATGTACACAATATATGAAGTAACAAACTATCTCTTATACATTAAATAGATTTTATCAATCTAGAGTACAGTTATTACCTCCTCATTTTGAAAATTGGGAATGTCAGCTCTCCATTTCCCCCATTTATTCCCTCCTCTTCCACATCTAACATTTTAAAAGCTTTACTCTTACTTTGCCATCAACAGGATTGATTATATTTGCCTTCTATCCTATGATTAGTATTTCTTTACATTCTCTATAGGTTAATAGCAAAAATTGTTAATCAGTATTGGTATTATACAATTTTATAAATAAGTGTGCTTTTGTTATATTTCCTTTCTTTTACCTAGGTTTGGTCACCTCACTCTAACCCTTCCTTCTTCCCAAAGAATGTTCCTAAAGTCATATTGGTTGTCTTTCCTTTTCTTAAATTGCTTCAATTGTTTAAACTCAAATCTTCTTAACTTGCTTCAGATTTTTACTGTGACTCTGTTCCATTTTTCTTTATTTTTGTAGAGCTTCTAACTGATTGTGTCTAGTGTCATTTAGCTATACAATTCATCCATCCAAGTATTTTTTACTGAAGTAGCACTACATTATAACATCATACAGGTTTCAGCTATGCATTACTGAAAATCAACATGTATATATGCTACATTAAGTTCACCACTAAAAATCAAATTCTATTTTCACAATACATCGTAACATCATTTATTCTTTCACTGATATTTTTACAGTACATGGATCAACTGTTCTCTATACCTGGTAAAAGGTTAGTTTCATTCTTTCTTCTGTCCAGTATTTTCTGCCTTGCTGCTTTTCCTCCAAAAAGAATCACATGAAGTTTGAAATTACCTTTTATCTAAAAATGGATTAATTTTGTTACTATTTTGTTGTACAGAAAATAAAAACTTTAGGGCCTCCCTGGTGATACAGTGGGTTAAAGTGCAGGCAGCAATGTGAAGCTGGCCGCTGCCGCCTAGATGCGAGTTCCATCCCAGGTCCCAGAGGTGATCCTCATGGTGCAGCAGACCTCTCCTCCCTCCTGCTGTTCCCCTCAGCAGTGTATTTTGTCAGTCTGCCTCTTCTGCTCCCCACTCTGTCTGTGCTGAATCCTCTTACCCCCTGCACCTCTGGTCTGTACCCCAGTTCTGTATTCATAAACAAATCTTTAAAAAAAAAAAAAAGAATCTATCGGCCCTCCCTGGTGGCGCAGCCAGTTAGGGCACTGCACTGAGAGGCTGAGGCCACTTCCGCATGAGTTCGATTCCCGCCTGCCCCGGAGGTGACCACATGGCGTGGCAGAACTCTCCTGACCCGCCTACTGACCCGCCTGCTGCTCCCCTCAGCAGTGAGCTTCATCGGTCTGCCTGTTCTGCTCCCCACTCTGTCTCTGGTGAGGCCTCTCACTGCGCCTGAGCCTCTGGCCTGTACCCCAGTTCTGTATAAATAAATAAATCTTAAAAAAAAAGAATATATCATATAAGGTAATCAATCTAAATTAGATATTTTGCTATTTTATTCTTTATTTTAGAAGCCTGGCCATATTACTCTGTATAAAGTTCATTCACATACACTCCTATATTCCACCCTTCACTGTATGTATATATATCTAGGACAATAAACATTTCACATACAAATTAAAATATTTGTAAGACACTCATCAGAGGAATTCATATCCAAAATATATAAACAACTCATACGACTCAACACCAAAAAATCCTGACTAAAAAATGAGAAATATAAATACCCATTTCACCAAAGAAGACATAGATGATCAATAGACACAAAAAAGTGTCTTTATCACTTAAAGTTATTTTAATTTTAATGTGAAATTGTTTCTTTTCTTTCATGATTTTATGCTGGGGACTATTTTAGAAAATCCTTGCCAATCCCAAGATTCAAAATGAAATAGTCTATTTTTTTCCCCTAAAAAGTAATGCAGTTTTTGCTTTTACATCTAGACCTTTAATCCATCTGGATTTTATTTTTGAGTGAGGTAGAAGATATCTTTTTCCATATGGATAGCCAATTGTTCTGGCACCATTTATTGACATATCCACTCTTTTGTCACTGACTTGTAATGCCATCTCTGTTTTTACTTTCATTTACTATCAATTCTATTTTATATTCATCTCTATCAATTTCTCACTTATCTTTTTTTTTTTTTAATTTCTTACCTTTTGGTTCCCATTCTAGTTAGTGGATGCCTGCCTCTCCCGTCACATTACTTTATAACAAAAATGTTTTAAACACACAAAAAGTTCAAAAGAATAATACAACGAATATAATATCTACACCAATTCTACAATTAATTGTTGCTATGTTTACTATATCATATATCTACACATCTATTCACATTTCTATTCTCATATCAAATTTTTGTGAACCTCAAAGAAAGTTTCACATCTAAAGCTTCAGTATGCATTAACTAGTATGCATTTATTTATTGTTCTTTTTGAAATAACATCCACATACGCTGAAATGCAAAAATGCATGATTCTATGAGTTCTGACCAATGAAAACACGTATGGACCAAAATCCCTATTAGTATATAAAACACTATCAGCTGAAAAAGATCTCTCCTGTCTCAGTTAATATTCTTTTAATTTTTTCATCATGGATGACTGGCATTTTTTACAATTTCATATAAAGAAAATCAAACTGTGTGTACTCTTATGCAAGACTTCATTTACTCATAATGCTTCTGAAATTCATTCACATTGATTAATCCATCAGTAGTCTGTTCCTTTTTACAGCTGAATAGTATCAAACTGTATTAATATGCCACAATATCTTTAACCCCTGTCATTTTTTTTATTACAAAAGTTTATTTTTACATCATTTTGTACATTTTTTTCCCATCACCAAGTCACCCATGTGCCATCACCATAATCCCGTGCATTTCCCTCCCCCCACCCCATTTTTGATCCCATTCCCCACTCCACCCCCACAAAATGTCTCTGGTATATGGTTGTTCATTATTTTTGT
>NW_004567114.1:52303543-52309475 GCF_000260355.1 Condylura cristata | reverse complement strand
TCCAGGGCTTTGTGGGGGCTGCTGGGGCAAAGGTCAGCAACAGGTCTGGGTCTCTGGTTCTGAGCTGCAGCCTTTTCCCAGGATTTGGTTTCCCCTCCCTAGCTGAATTGTCTCAGTTTATCTCCAGGGTTGTAGCAGGGCTGGGACAAAAGGCTGAGGAGCAGGCACAGCTGCTGCCTCAGGCAGTTTTCCCTCTGCAGAGCTTCCTGCCCTCTGCCGCCTAGATTTTTAAAGGAGCTGAGCGAGTTGGAAGCCACTGGCGTTCCTGGATCAGTTCCTGCCTGTGCGGCTTCCCTTATGGGAACTCCCCAATCGCCGGTTCTCCCTCAGTTATTTTCCTTCTAGTGAGTCCAGGGCGTTCTCATTTGGGTTGAAACTCGTAGCATGAAAGTCTATAGTCCGTTTTTGTATAATCCCGTGCGAGTTTGGATGTAGTCTTCTCGGCGTCTTTATTTTGCCGCTATCTTGCCGGTTCCCGAGCTGGTCGAGCAGATTAGAGGCTTTGTGTGGCGCCCAGGTGCTCCGGATCGGGTCTGCAGTTTCAGCGGTTTTTTCTCTCACCCAAGTATTGAGGATCAGATTTGCAGTCTTTCTGCAGCCTGGGCTCTACTCACTGAGCTGAGCCGTCCAGCTTTACCTTCAGGGTTTAGCTTGGGGCAAAGGGCTCCTGCAGCCCGAGGAACTTCCAGGGGCCCGGGTCTTCCCAGGAGTTCCCTTCTGGGAATTCCCCAATCACCAATTCCCTCTCAGTTATCTACCTTCTAGTGAGTCCAGGGTGTTTTCGTTTGGGTTGAAACTTGTAGTAAGTGAGTCTATAGTCTGTTTTCAGTCCTCAATTCCTATGCAGGCTTGGACGTGGTGATCTGGGCGTCTTAACTCTGTCGCCATCTTCTGGAAGTCTCAACCCCTCTCATTTTAATGCACATTTGAACTGTATTAAGTTTTTGGTTATCATTGAATTAAGCTGTGCCAAACATTTATCCGTAACTTTCTCTGTGGTTGTGGAATTTCAATTCTTTTTTGAGTTATGCCTAAAAGTGAAATTGTTGAATTAGTAGGGGAAAATCTGTTTATAAGAAAGTGTCTAAACCTGTACAAAATGTTTAATTTTACATACCTTTCAAAATTAAGATGTGTTTTTTGCTGCCCTCTCTTCTATATTTAATATTGCTATTTTTTCCTTTTTTTCCATTCCAGTATGTGTGGGGTACTATTTCATTATGATTTTAATAAGCATTTTTTGATCATTACCAAAACTGGCATTTAATGTGTTTAATATTCATTTGTTTATCTTCATTTGCTTAGGATTCAACTATTATATATATATATACATATATATATATATATATATATATATTTTAAAGATTTATTTGTGCATACAGAACTGGGGTACAGGCCAGAGGCTCAGGGGTGGTGAGAGGCTTCACCAGAGACAGAGTGGGAAACAGAACAGGCATATCAATGAAGTACACTGCTGAGGGGAGCCGCGGGCGGGTTAGGAGAGGTCTGCTGCGCCATGTGGTCACCTCCGGGGCAGGCGGGAATCGAACTCATGCGGAGGCAAGGCGGCTTTAGATTCTCAGTGCTGTGCTTTAACCCGCTGTGCCACCAGGGAGGGCCTTATTCATATTTTAATAGCGTGGCTTGTCTTAATTATTGGGCCATGGGAATTATTTTTTTTATATTCTCTGTGCCCATTATTAGATATTTTTTTTGAAAATATTCTCCTCCTTTGTGGGTTGCCTATGAATATTTTAAATGATGAATTTTGATAAGCACTAATTTTTAATTTCAAGAAGTATAATGTAGTAGTTTCCTATGTCAGCCATACCAAAGTATCATAAACTGGGGGTCTAAAGTAGCAAAAATATAATTTTTCATTTACTTACTATTTCTTCCCTAAATCAACCAATATTGTTTCCTTCTGAGAATTCTGAAGGAGAATCTGCTCCATGCTTCTAACTTCTAGTGACTGCCTGCAGACCTTGTACTCTTTGGTTTAGAAATTCATCACTTCAATCTCTGACTCTACATCACTTCAACCTCTTCATGTACCACTCTCCCTGTTTATTTTTCCCTTCACACAGCTGTCATCTTCTACTGATACCTGTCATATTTAAGCAGGGCCATTCTACTTCTGTATGACTTCATCCTAACTACTTCTGTCTGTAGTGAATTTATTTTTGAATAAAGTCACAGTGTGAGACAATAAGGGTTAAGATTTCAATCTATGTCTTTAGATGTCTTCTTTGTGAATGTTATTTCCTTTATGATCAATGCTGTCTGATGTCATCTGAAAAACTATTGCTTAGTTAGTAATTTGCATATGTTTTTGTCTAGAAATTCTTCTTCATATTTAGTCGGAAGCTTAAAAGATATTTTAAAGACCTATCATGAGTTTTGTAAATGGTGTAAAGTGATGATTTAAGTTTATTTTTTTATATTGATGTCTAATATTTTCCTTTACTTCTTAATACAAAGAGTTTCACTTTCCTTGATTGTACAACTTCGCATCTTGATTAAAAAAAAAATCAGTTGGCCACGGGAAGGAAGAATTATTTTACAGACCTCTATTCTGTCCAATTGATATGTTTGTTAATTCTATGTCTATAACACACTTGCCCATTCACAACAATAAGCAAATTTTTTATTCTTTCTTCTTGCATTCTGATTCATACTTCTGGCTTTTACTCTCCTTTTAAGTTACTGTTGAGTCATACAGTAAGGGTCTATTAGTAGCAAACTGAGCTGCTATTCTTTTTGAAATTTTAAAGACTTAGCAATTCTTAAAATTAGCTTTTACTTTTTTTTTTTTATTATTTAAACTGGTAAGACTATTGTCTGATGGTCTTTGGAATGCCTGCTAAATGTTATCATGTTTAAGTTGTCTTTTGTTCTTTTTTTAAATATTTATTTTTGTATAGAAGAACTGGGGAGTGGGCCAGATGTGCAATGAGGTAAGAGAATTCACCAGAGACAGAGTGGGGAGCAGAAAAGGCAGACTTACTGAAATACACTGCTGAGGGGAGGAGTGGGCAAGACGGGAGAGGTCTTATGGGTCATCTCCTTGGCTGGGGATCAAATTCAGGCTGCAGTGGTTAATAGCTGATAGTACTGAGACTTAAGCTCCTCACCAGGGAGGCCCCTGAGATGTCTCTTATCTTAACTATATTCTTGAATTGAGGAAAAGTAAATTGTGTTCATTTATCCTGCTAGAGAATTTTTGTCCTTTCTGAACCTGAATACTTCTGTTATTTTTAAATGCATTGTTTGATGTGATTTAGAAAGGTAAGATCGTACCATTCAGATGTATGTGACAGCACCAAAAAACTACTACTATAGTCCTTTCTTTTATCACATCTGAAGTTTTCTCAATCATTGTAGCCATTCTTTTTTCTCTCTACTATAACCAAGATCTTCATATACCTATCAAATTCTTTTAACATCCCTTTCCCTTAGTTCTCTTTTACACTTTCTATAACAGCAGTATGTTACATTTGGCTAATTTCTTCAGAAATATGTTCCAGTATACTAATTAGTTAGTTCTTCAACACTGTCAAACATTCTCTATAATTTTATCTTTTTAACAATTTATATACTGATCACTATAGTTCTCATTTTTTCAAATGTCCCTTTTCCCTAAATGATGTTTTTTTTTATTAAGTAGGGATTTCTTCAGTGTCATGTGCATTAAGTAGGGTTTCAGTTCCTTTTAAAAATCTTTCATAGTTCCAAAGGTCGTATTTCATAATCAGCTTGCTCAAGCATGTGAATTATTGGTTTCTGATCCAATTTCATGTATGTATATGTTGATACCACTCCATACTCAGAATGGACTATTTTCTGAATCACTTCAATTTGCATGTGAAAATGAAGTTATGATTTTAAAAAAGGAAAACAAAAAATACAGAATTTTGTATTTTTATTTTCCTTTGTAAAGCCCGCAAGGTACTACTGACCTTATTTGTTTACAGTTGTTTTTAACATTTTGGGACTCCTGAATCTTACTAGGACTCATCTGAAGGCAGATCTCTCCAGACAAATTTTTAGTAGTCACCCTGTAAATTGTTCCCATGCATTCTTTAGTTCTTGCATTAAACTCGACAGACTTCTGAGGTAAATGTTATTTTTATGATTACTGAATTAGTGATGGAAGAAAATAAGGACATTATGTTAATTAAATATCTGAAACTACCATTTGCTAAATAGCATATATAGAACTCAAACCAAGGTTAGATTCATTTCAAATCTAAATATGTTTTTTAACTACTGTAGTATGCTTTGTTGCTAGTCAAGTAAATGGTTCACCATATCAAGCAAACCTTCATGAGTATTCTTTTCACACATTCTAGGACATAAATAGTTGTAGGATATGCTGAACAAGGCAACCGTGTACATTAAAATTTTCTACATATTGGGCCCTCCCTGGTGGCGCAGCGGGTTAAAAGTACAGCACTAAGAAGCTTAAGCCACTTCCGCATGAGTTCGATACCTGCCTGCCCCGGAGGTGACCACATGGTGCGGCAGACCTCTCCTGACCCACCCGCTGCTCCCCTCAGCAGTGTACTTCTTCAATCTGCCTGTTCTGCTCCCCGCTGTTTCTTGTGAATCCTCTCACCCTCCACATCTCTGGCCTGTACCCCAGTTCTGTACAAATAAATAAATAAATCTTTAAAAAAAAATTTTTTTCTACATATTGATATAAGTCAGAAAGGTGAAGAGATGATTATTCCCAAGCAAGTATCAAATTTGGATATTTGTTCATTCATTACAATTTCATTATGTTTGTAAATGTGTGTATATATATATTTATACATACATGTATATACGCTTATATTTATATACACACATATGTATAATTAATTTTCTGTATTACAAAATGAAAATGGGCCTAAAGACTCTGAAAGAACCCATGAATACTAGTAGTCGTTGATTGTTTCAGACTGTTTCATGCCACACTTAATCCTTTTGTCTCACAGCATGATACTGGGATAAGTACTATCAGGCATAAATCAGACAGCTATCTTACTACATCTATCCTAAACACCATTGCCTTCAATTTAATTTCAAATTTTAGCTAAAAATGTTACTTAATTTTATTATACTGTTTAAATTTTATTCTCTGGCTTCCTTGTTTAATAATTCCCTTGGATTATTTACAGTTATTTTCTAAGATGCTTTAAAATAATTTGTGTGAAGAATCAGTATAAAATAAAATTGTCTTGTTTTCAATGACACTGTGTAGAGTATAATCATTTGCTTCTGGACTCCATCCAAATCTTCATTAATTCTGTGCACAAACTGATCAAAAGTGACTCAGCAATATTAATGTCTATATCATAAAATTGCTTCACTCAGGCTTTATAAATGTAGAGTAATAAGAGAATTTTTTGGCCATATCTGTAAAAAAATAGGGTAATTTACATATGTTACAGTGCATATCTAAAGAGTTTATCTTGAGCAAAACAAAATATTTTTCTTAGACTTTGGAAAGTATGATGCCCAGGAGAATGACCAAAAATTGGACAGAACACATACATCAGAGCTATTTTAATGCTCTGAAATAACCCAATTATTTATTACTTTGATGAGACTACCCAAGTCCCTCTTTGGAGCACCACAAAATGAGATTAATAGTTGGACATTTGTTAAAGTGTGTTGAGAGAGAAGAGGTGATCTTAGTGTGAAAATACAAAACAGATCTCTGATATTTGAATACATATACTCATTCATGAAAAACCATTTGGAGCTGACTATAGGTGTATGAAACCTTTTCTCTTAAACTTGAGATTTAAAATTTTGCCAGTGATAAATCAAAATATGTGATTTATTCTAAGTAAAGAAAGTCCGGCCCTCCCTGGTGGCCAGCAGGTTAAAGCACAGCACTGAGAAGCTAAAGCCACTTCCGCATGAGTTCGATTCCCGCCTGCCC
>NW_004567114.1:52227324-52303268 GCF_000260355.1 Condylura cristata | reverse complement strand
CTCCCCCCTCTGTCTCTGGTGAAGCCTCTCGCCGCCTCTGAGTCTCTGGCCTGTACCCCAGTTCTGTATGAATAAATAAATAAATCTTTATAAAAAAAAAGTCCAAGAAATTCACTATATGCTACACCTTTTTTCTTTTTAAAAATCTATTTACATACCACTTTTTTGAATGAGATATGATGACCACTAAAATTAATTCTCATTGTAGTTGCAAATACAGTGGCAAGATACCTAACAGTCCATTAAAATATTTCCTGAAACTTAGCAATGAAGTGATACACTTACTAGGTATTATTTACATTGTTAAACTCTAACAGTTCTTCAACATTTGAATAACTAAATAATGATACGGTTTGCCATATGTTTCCATTTAATGAAGCCTTGTATTGATACTTAAATGCTTCATTAAGTCACAAGCTGCCAAAATAAGTAGTTTTTCTCTTGTCATAAATGTGACATGGTTTAACTAAAAAGTCTTGTCATTTTAAAAATTAAGAATGCTTTTATTCTGCATGTGTTATAAGCATCATCTCTCTCAATATTTCAGGTTTGGATACAAAACATTTTTAGGAGGCTGACATTGTAGTTTGGGAATTTTTGTGCACAATTTTCTTGTCAGTAGAAGGTTGTAATGAGTTGTTATAACTATCATTTCATAATAAACTAAACAAACTTTACATGCAATTTTCAAAATCTTCTTTACATGACACCTGTTTCATTAGTAAAAAGAATAATAATAATAAAGCTAAAAAAAAAAAAAAGTCCTAGCCTGAGCTGTAAACACCAAACAAAAAACTGTAATTTCACTAAAGTCAGATTTTTTTCAAGGCATCAAGTTATAGTGAATATAAGTTCAAAAATGACAAGTTGATTTTCTGAAAAACATGAATCTTGGAAGAGTAACATCAGATTGCCGTAATATATTTTTAACAAAATATGTAAGAGTGAGTCTATGACATAATCATAGGTGAAATTGGTATGTAATGTCTAACTGATGTTTATTTTGAGCAAAAAAGAGATTTCAAGATTTTGATGTACTGTTTCTGAGAAGATTATTATGTTGAATGGGAGCAAATTCAAGCATGACTAAGTTATAATTCAATCCTGGTTCATTAAAATGGCTACTCTTAAATAAAATTAAAAGACAAGTCATCATATAACAGTTGACACAACAGCATGTTTTGAAAATCTTGGTTTCCAGAAAGGTGAGACACTATTATATTTTGACACTTGAAGTTTAACACATTTATATAATACATGTATTTGAACATGTATAAAACAATACTTGAAATTTAAAAAATAATTTGTGAAAATTATTCTGGTTCTGAAGTTTAATAATTTCCTTTTCAAGTAAAAATTGTCATTTACTTTTAGACTCAAAAAAAGTTTAAAAATAAATACTATATTTAACATATAGCATTTCTTTATTACTATATTTTCTTTATTACTATCATTTCTTTATTACTATTATTACCATAATTTAATTTTTAGTCTGCTAATAAAAGAAGTGGCAGTTTGTTTTGAGAAACATAGAGGTATATACATAGATTCTATGTGTCTACATATACACAAAATATTCTATATCTTTATATACATACATAGCACACATATAAGGAATAAAAGCTTTAATGGCTACAGGAAGTACTACATAATTGTGGGTATGATATGAGAAAATGGAACAGGATCTGTGGCAGACTTAAACTCTGCTTCAATGTATTCAGATCCAAACAGCATATCAGATGGATTATACAACAACTACAAAGTTTACACCAACTAAAATACACCTCTAGTTTAAATTTGGGGCTAAATGTCACTAATTTTAAACTCTGCCAAAAGGATTCAGTCCAAAAAATATGAGAAATTACTTAGTAATTTACCACTGCAACTCCATATCCAAAACTCTCCAAAAAAAGTAGTCACTTATATTAAATAACTATCATTTTTTCTGCTTTGAATTCCTTTTCAGTTGCTTCTCTTTCTATACTTCAAATACAAAAGACACATGAACTATAAAAATACTTGGCAAACCATCTTCTGAATGGACACTAACAAGTTTCTTAGTAAAAGACATGTAGCATTCTTAAAGTACTAGAAGTAACTTAACAATTGTATGATAACATTTATTTGTACTTTGGTTACATTTGGAGAAATTTAAAATAATTTAGTTCAGCAAAATCACTAGATAGAGAATCCTGAATGTGGCTATCCATTAGTATCAAGTGGATACTATTTTAAACTATTTTTCCACTTATTGATTCCAGTTCAGTAGGTAAACTCTAATTCCCAGAATAAGTGGTTTATGGTGGTTTTTTTCAGCTGGTTCTAATATACATCCACAGGTTTAAGCCCTTGGTTACTCAAAATGTGGTCTACACACTACAGGCAAGAGCCTTAACTGGGAAGTTCTTGCAAATACAGAATCTCAATGGAATTGTAATGAAAATATCAATGACATTCCTTAAGAAACTGGAACACTAGTATTATACTGTCAGATTTTAAGCTATAAAGTCATAATAATTGAAACAACTTGGTACTGGAATAAGAACAGACACATAAATCAATGGAATAGAATTGGAGACTGGGGTAAACTAACACCTGTATAGTCAGTTAATCTGTGACAAAAGAGCAAAGAACTTTCACTGGAACAAGAATGGTCTAGTGAATAAATGGAGTTGGTACTGAGCAGCTGGACGCAAATGAATTAAACTAGCCCACTATGTCTCACACCATTTACAAAAATCAATTCAAAATGGAAAAATGACTTGTATGTAAGACCTAACCTCACAAAATACACTGGGGAAAACAATTCACAACATAAGTTTCAGTAATGTCTCTAGGGATTCATCACCAACAGCAAGAAAAATGAGAGCATAAAAACCTGGGACTAAACCAAACTCAAAAGCTTCTGCACAGTGGAAGACAACATAACTCAATGAAAACACCCCTTACAATGGGTCCAAGTCTTAAGATTTTCACTGAGTTTAGAATGCGAATGGATCATTTTATAATGAGAAATGAAATGTTAAAAAAAAGTCTAGACTATTTGGATCAATATGATTATCAATATAATAATTATCTTCTCTTGAAGTTAACTGAGATGTCAATTAAAATTCAGAAAAAAAAATTGAAGGATCTTACCCAAAGATATCAGTGCAGTAGTTAGAGGAACTTTTTGAATGTAGTCACTGGATTAACATTGACTATCTGGACCAAGATTCTGTCTCCTCTGGACTGTAAAGTCAAAAGTTCTTTACCTGCTTCCTGACCACCTCCACCCCAGTTTTGTCTCTGTACTCCTCTATTTTTGTAGCTATCTTCATTTCAATCTCTTTACCTGTATAATTTAATACTGTTATATGCACAACCATAATGTCGGTGGCTTTTTGCCTATTAAAGATATTTATGATTTAATGACTGCTTGTTATTGTCAGACATTATTTCACTTAGTATTTTCATTCTCACTTGGGGAAGGAAAAACCAAGAAACAGTTAAGTAAACTGTTCTGTGTTCCACAGCTAGTAAGTGGTGGGACTCAAGATTCAAGTTAGGCTCTTCCATATCAAAACCCACATGGCAAGCTTCTATACTACTAAGAATAAAATTGGCCATTACCCTATGATTGAAAGAAACATTTACTTATTTTGCATCATATTTTTTTAAATTCAGGGGTTTAAGGCTTGGTCATATTTCACCCAGCTGCTGATTTTTTATAGTTCAAATTATATTTTTCATTATTCTAATATTTGGGAGGGGAACTCTTCAGTATAATTTTCAAGCACTCACAATTATTATCTTTTCTGAGATTATTAAATGCTTACAAAATATATTTAATAATGCTTTACTATGGATGAAGAGATAGATAAAGAATTTCAGTAATTGGGGAAAATGAAAAGAATGCGATTAAGTTACTTCAGATTTATTTTTATTAATCTTTCCTTTGTGCTGTTCAGTTTAGCAATGAAGAATTTTAAAGAAGAGATCAGTGATGGATAATTAACTATTCTCTATTTTCCTGATTCTAGGGCTTAAAAAATATGTTCCCAGCAACACAAATATTAATTAGATGCTAATTAATAATTTCACCCATGAAACATTTACAAAACAAATATGCAAATCCTCATAAACCAACTTGCACTCTAGTAATGATTAGACAATCATTATATTCAGGAGCATTTTTGATGAATGCATAAGATTTTAAGAGTATGACCTAATGCTAATATTGTGAAAACTTAAAACTTTTTTTTCAATTTTGTTTCTCTCTGTAATTCATAAGGATGAGAATACTTTTTAAAGGTTCATATTTAAACTACCTTTATGTTTTAATACTTCACTTAATTTTGAAATCGTAGTTTCAAATTTGTGCTAGAGTAATGGTTCTTATTATCATTAACTGCTTTGAGAATATAATGAAGGTCCTAACTCTCTGGGAAGGGTTAGGAGGCAGCACTGCAAGCTAACCACAAACACTTCAGTGAGAGTTTGATTCCTGACCTGGAGGTGATCTACATGGTACAGCAGACCTCTTCTGTATTGCCTGCTACTCCCCTCAGCAGTGTACTTCATTGATTTGCCTGTTTTGCTCCCCATTCTGTCTCCGATGAGTCCTCTCACCACCTCTGCACCTCTAGCCTGTACCCCAGTTCTATATGCATAAATAAATCTTTAAAAATAGAGAGAATATAATGAAACCTGCAAATAACAATAAGAAAGCATGTAAAAAGCATTTTCCACACAACACAGTTCAAAAGCTTCCTTAATCTCAGACATGTATTTCATATGGATAGCACCTTCATATGTCAAAATCAGATCAGGTATCTGCTCCTAGTCCTAGTTTTACAAGTAATGAGCTATGTGGTCATCAACAATTTACTTCCTCTCTTAAGAGTTTATGATTCTTGATCTATAAAATTAGAGAGTTGATTGTTAAGATACTCTATCTCTGAGAAAATGGCTAAATTTAACTCTTGTAAATGTGAATATACAATGAGTGCTTTTAAAAAAATAAATGCATCAACTTAGATTTCATGGGAATATTGTCTTTTGAGTGCTTACCTTGTGAGCCCTCTGATTACTCTGGAGGTAAGACAATATCATTCAATTGAGAAAACATTGCTTGAAGTATTTTAAAAATTATATTTTGTTATTGCCAGCAACAGAAGTATTTCACAACCCATGACTGTAAAAAACACTTTACAGAGATTGCTAAGCAGCTGTTGGGACTCCAATTCTTCACTAAAACTCAGAATGCACCAGAGAAACTGATGCTTGCAAAATTACCAACATTTTCCTAATAAAAAAATAATGTGAATTGTGGAATATAGATTTATACGTATTTTTAATCAATCACAGGTAAAACCTGGACTGAATTATTAAGAGTTCTAAACAATCATGACTTGGTTCTATCACTATCTCTGTAGCACTGATAGAGTACTCTGTAAATGAACTTTCGTTATCAGGCTAGATATTGAGGAGTCATGACATATAAGTAACAATGGACTCTACAGAAGAGCACCTTGAACAGATGATAAAAATTATACATCTAGCACTGTAATGGAAGGAAAAATGACTAATTGTAATATAGTATACATCTTTTAAGAACCAGTATTCCACTTTGTACTGCAATCCAAATAATGATATATATACAAATTTCAGACATGCAAGTACTTATTGGTATGCTACTATACTACAAGATGTGTGTCCCATACTTCATGATGTCTCAGTACTACCATTATGGGGCATATAATATTGTCCATCAGGAAGTTGAGGTCTTTATTTTGGTGGTTAAATAATAAACGAACATTACTATAGCAAGAAATGGTAAGAGTCATAATACCTAGCAGAACTCAATAACAGGAAAAAAAGAACAATGAAATTCTGAACTGTGGATGAGTCAGAGAATGCTCTACAAAGGACATCAAATTTTAACTTTGTTAAAATAAAAGTGTGCCAAATAGATAAGGAAGCAGGAGTTTAGGGGAGTCTGGCAGAGATAGCATTCCAGTCAGAGAAGACAATACCTACACCAAGATGTAGAAACATGCTCTAATTTAAGGGAACTGCAAGTAGTTCAAATTAATTCAATGGAGTAGAGAGAGGTTATGTTGGAAAGGGCAGATAACCAAGCAACTGAAAGATTTTTACATAACCTATTAAGAATATTGACTTTTTCAGCAGGAATATAAAGGACCAGGGGAGGAAACAATAATGATGAACAACTATATACCAGACACATTTTATAGTGGTGGAGTGGGGAATGGGATCAAATATGGGGGGTGGGGGGTGAAGTGCACTGGACTATGGTGATGGTATACAAGTGATTTGGTGATGGAAGCTCACGGAGAGTACAAATGAGATGGAAAAAGGCACAAGATGATGTAAAAATAAACATATTATTTAAAAAATATTGGTGTTTTAATGTGAAAAGGAAAATGAAAATTATAGTTCAATTCATTCCTGCTATGGCAGACATTCAATTAGATACTTTTCACTCATTAACTCAGTCTACTATATAACCTTTAAAATTTAGAAACTCATTATTAATGGAGAATTACTTTCCCCACTTTGCAGCTGGGAAAACTGAAGCTGGAAAAAGAATAAATGAATTTGCTAAGCTTTACCATGTTTTCATTTGAGAAATCAGTATGAAGACTATTGGGATAAGACATATCTTGGTGGAAAGAGAAGAAAATGATGAAATTTAGTTTTGGACAAGCTGTTATGATAAATATCTACTAGATGTCTTACATGAGATGTGTTTGCTGTACATAATTGTGGTGGCTGTAGCTTCCGTCTAGGTAAACCTCCTTTTCTTAATAATAGGTCGACTACTCTGATTATTGGGTAAGAATACAAAGAACTGAAGTATCAGAAAATATATTCCCAGTCCTCAAAATTGGTTCAAAAGCGAACACTGATCCAGGTAGACAAATTAGTGTCCTTCTCTGCAATTATTATTATTATTTTCCATAGACAATGGAAGAGTGTTCGTTCCCTGCATTATCACTGAATCAACAATCATCATCACTATGTTGCCTATAGCCATATTCCACTGCTGGGAAAAAATAAAAATGTGAAGGTAACTAGTATAAAGGTCCAATTGTAAACTTCCAAATTCCCCAGAATTGAGTCTTTGATGCACTAAAGTTCCTTTCCAATAAATTCCCTTTGCTGTTTATTCAATTTATACTCTGCTTCTGCCACTTGCCAATTCCTAACTATCAAACTAATGTTCTTTCTGTTCTTTGTGTGGTAGTTGGATAGATGTTTTCCATTGGCTACCTGGCTGCAGCTGATTTAAGTGATTCTGTAATTTCCAGCACAAACTTGCCTTCAGCTTCATATTAGTCAGCTGTTTCAGAAATTAAAGGCATTTCCTTTTTAATAAAAGACTGATAACATAACTGGAATAACTTTTTAATCTCTTGTGTTTCTTTCCTCCTTGTGAGTATGTATACGTACATATGTATACGCATGTATAGAAAACACCACACTTTTCTTATTTTTGGTTTCCAGTTTTCATTTTCAGTTTGTAAATATTTAAGCTTTAAGCATCTTTCTAGAAATAACTAAAATCAACTAGTAGTAGTTAAAACTTTTAAACTTTTTACAAAGCCAATTATCTGTAGATTACAGTGCTTTTCAAAATTCTCTTTAGTTACTGAAAAGTTTCCCTTCTATGTGTGTATATATGTAAGACATACATAAATTTCAATTGTGATATGCATTTAACATTCCCAGTGTTGTCATTAATACTTGGCAAAAGTGTCTTTTAATTTTTCACACTTCTAAAATTTCCCCTAACATGCCGTAACTTTATTGTAAGACTTTTCTATGATCAACTATACTGTTCAAATATTTTGTCTTAAATACTCAATATATTAAACTTATTCTACAATAATTATCATTGTTAATGCTTTTTCTTTCTCTCTTTCAGGAAAAGTGCCATAATGTATAAGTCTGTGCATCTCAAGACTTTCAGACTACCATACAGGCACACAGGTTACATATTCATGTATTTACTGATCTCCCAACTTGCTATGTGAATTATATATAGCTTTCATTGGAAAAACTCAAGGCATTATACACAAAATGTTTTTTTTTCTCATTATGAGCAGCAAACCACTTTTATAGCCCCAAACCAGAAAAGTGTTGAATAGGATTGGTTAAAAGAATCAAGAATGTGAATTAGCAAAAGCACTTGGGGTAACAGGGAGTGAAAAAATAAAATGAAAATGAACAACAAACTTATAAACACATTACCTGGCATATAATTCAGAGACTTTCTACAACCTGTCCCAAAAGTGAAAACTTCAAACAAGGTATTTATTTAGTCACTGACATAAGTTCTATTCCATTCAGTCTCCCAATGAATCCAACTTTAGTCATGTTCCTGAAATATGCTCTATGCTTCCTCATCTCTTCATCTTAGTTAATGTTGTGCCTCTTTTCCAGATTTTTTTTTCTGCCAGACTTTTACTTCAGAACATCTACAAGTTTTTCTTTATAATATTCCAAAACTTTATATCCAATGTTTTGCATTAGATTAGTTAATGAAGATTTAAACAGACAAATACACTTAAAATTAGATGAAATGGAGAGTAAGTGAAGTGAAATTTTAACATTTGGTGACTTAGTGAATTAGACACATTCTGTTTTGTCGGTGTTAGTAAATAAGTCTTGTTCCATATCATAGGGTCTATTTATTATGTGCATTTCTTCTTTCCTAATAAATTTAAGGTAATTTATAAAAAATAAATTACTTTTATTTTGAGTTTTATTTTTTCTGAGTAAATGAGTGTTCCAGGGAGTAATAGTGATGAACAAATCTTATCTCTTCTTTCCACAGTAATTATTAATACCATATTAGTATGGGAGAAAAATCTACAAGGATAGGAAACTAGGAAAAGATGCTGCTTGTTATCCAGATAACCCAAATAAATTCTTTTAGCTCTAATACAGATGGTCTAGTTACACCATGACTGCCAAGGACACTCCAAAACACCCCTTTTCAAAATATATCTGATTCATTAGGCAAATAAGAAAAGTAGCCTTGGGAAAAGAAAACAAAATCCATACTTAAAAAGGAGTACACTGGAGGCAATGATTGGCATGACAATTATACCTAGAAGCTTCTTCAAATAACTTCTTATGAATATAAACACTAACACATGCCTGAGTCCACACAGAGGTTATCCACATCATGGAAACAGCAAAGGGATATGCACCAGTATACATCTAACTTGTAATGTATAAAGTTACAGCTATAAGTGACAGTGAGTGATAAGGCAGGTCATTTTGTTATTGCTGTTGTGTATCAATAGCAAAGACTTTGTTCAACATTTACACATTCGTTGCCTAAAGAAACAGCACAAAAGTGTAATGACTAGCAAAAAAGAAGGATCCTGTCACTTGACCCTGTTTTGGAAAGTCGGGCCAACATAAATATGGATTTGCAGTGGACTTATCATTATCCTCATGAGACAAAAGAGAGACACACTGAAGAGCTGGTCATGTCAACTTCCACACTCCTGGTGGTTATAGGTTGACTTTTGTGTTGTTGACTGAGTCAAGTCATTGTATCATATGAATTCATGACTCCAGATCAGGTGAAAATATTTTCAGTGACCCTACTGACCATGAGAAATGAAAGGATACTGCTACCACTTTATGTATAAACATCAAACTGTCCATATTTCTACTGTAAGAAAAGTAAGTCAACACAACAGTAAGCAACTTGGTGCCTATGGAAAAAAACTGAGAAATAAATTAAGGTAAATATAGCAATCATGTTACAGTAAGAAAGCATTTTCTAAAAATACAGTAAGAAAGTATTTGCTAAAAATACTAAGTACAGGAAAGAGAAGACAATTTAGTATTAAAAACTGTTTCATGTTGGGCCCTCCCTGGTGGCGCAGTGGGTAAAGCACAGCACTAAGAAGTTTAAGCCACTTTCGCAGCATGAGTTCGATTCCCGCCTGCCCCGGAGGAGATCCACATGGCGAGGCAGACCTCTCCTGACCTGCCCGCTGCTCCCCTCAGCAGTGTACTTCGTCGATCTGCCTGTTCTGCTCCCCTCCCTGTCTCTGGTGAATCCTCTCACCCTCCACATCTCTGGCCTGTACCCCAGCTCTACATGAATAAATCAATAAATCTTTAAAAAAAAAAAAACTGTTTCATGTAAAAAAAAAGTAAACAACAACCAAGAAGAGAAAAAACAATAAAACATAGCCCCTATGAAATGAAGGGTAAAATTGAAAAGATACAAAGTCAAACAGCATATATATTGCTTTCTCTCATAGCAATTCATTCTTTGGATTCCCTGTGGCAATCCACTACTACAGAGAAGCTACCCACATTTCTACCCTTGAAATAGGAAAGCTGTTAATTCCACTAATTCTATCCTTGAGTATAGAAAACTCCCCTAAGGGGGTGGACGCTATCAAGCAACTGAAGTTCTAACTTTGTAGCCAGCCCTAAGCTCTCCCAAATCAATTATCTGTAAAGTGGGCAAATAATTGCTTTGTTTAGTAGGCCTAAAGCACCATAACAATAACCTAACATAATCTGAATGTAATAAAGATCCAAATCATTTCAAAAGAATTAACCTAATCATAGGCATAATTAGTAAAATAAATATCTGAAATAAACTGGTGGTCTTTTTATAACTCAAAAATAAAGGAAGAATTATATACACATCAAAGGAGAGAAAATAGATTATCTTCAAAGGAAGAAAAATCAAGCTAGACTCAGATTTTCTTCTCAGTAGTAAATGTCATAAAAGACTGAGCAACATATATAGTATTGAGGAAAGTAATCATGGTACAAGATTCCTAGAGCAATCACTAAGCTAACATATACTATCAAATATGCAGGGCACAGAAACCTTCATATCCATAGGGTTCCTAAAAATATATATTTCAAAAAACGTAATTCAGCCATCAGAGAGTCCTTAAATCCTGTAAACTGTGAGATTACCCTCCTCTTGAAAGCGCAAAGATGTATTTCTAGAGACTCCATTCAAAGAACTTGAAGGAAAAATAATGCACTCCCAAATATTTCTTAGGATCCAAAGAATCTGTTTTATTACACTTCTTGCTTTGAATTGCATCTCTTGGCATATCATTACCATGTATCTACATGCTATCACAGATATCTACAGTATGATTTATTTCCAAATCTGAATATAATTGATTTCACTACTTTTCAAGCATGTACCAACACAAGGCTATTACTTGACTATGGTGATTAATACAATAAGGACTTCATAAAGAAGATACACAAATAGGAAAATCTAAAATCCATGTAAATAGCCGTTTTTAAATTCCATTGTCCAAAACCACACAAGGCCAGTGTCCTAGCTCTGCCTTTTTGTTGCTGGGAATATTCTCATCACAGATATTAGATACTATCCTAAAATCTGATCTCTGGAAATTCCAAATCTCACCCTTTCTCTCACTTTCTACTTCAATCCAGGAAATCCATATCTATAGTAATCCAGGAAATAGTATTTATAGTAATTTTAATGCCTGAAGAAATCTACTTTGTAACATTTGCTCATCATTCAGCATTCATGAAAGTTTGTATATTTTTACAGCAGTTTACATTTTTTTTTACTGTTCAAAAAAAAAAAAATACTGCCCTTCAAAAATAGTACTTAACATTCTCTATCCTTCTTTTGGCCTAATTATTCAATTAACTATTGCCCAAGTAGCAAAATTGTCCTTACCAACCAAATATATTTGAATTTAGATCTGTAAAAATAATAGAGACAAGACGAACCTTTAAGGTTTCTAATTAGATTTTTCTAAGCTCAAAGTTTACCACTAGAAATCTCTTGGCTCATATTCAAAGCAACTGTTTTTACTATCTTCCAGGGCAAAATATAAGTAAAAAAAAAGAAAAAAAAAGATTATCATATCGAACCTATCTGGAATCCTAGTGTGCTTTGGCAATGTGATCCAGAGAAGGTAATTCCTCTTTCTTAATAAATTATACAACTAAAAGCCTTGCTTTTTCATCCATTATAAAGTATTCAAGAAATTTTAAGGTAGCTCAACTATTTTTCTTATTAGAAATAACGCTATAATGAAGATATAATTTTAACCTTGGCACTGATAACTACAGATTACAGCTTAAAACTTCTAGTTGTGAAGCTGCTATGAAAAAAATATGCACACCTTTTACCAGGGAAAAACAAAGGGAGTCTGATTCCTGTTAGCAAATACAGAAACATAAGAAACTATCCCTTTTCAAAAAGCATAATATACCAACTAATATCAAACATATCAACTACAATGATTAAAAAACAAATTGTCATATAGGTTGGCCATTACATTCCATCTTTACTTACTATTATTTGGAAATTAAAAAAAAAATCTGGAGAAAATTTAAATCTATCAAGGGAATGATAGAAGGACAAGATATTCATGTTGTGACAATTTCCTTATATTACATATAGTAGGCATTCCAGATAAGGAACGTTCTTCAAGGTACATTCAAAAAATAAAATTGAAGATATTTACTTGATGCCAAGCTGGATATACTTCATATATTCAAAAATACTATAGCAAGTACACAAGCAGTTTTCTGGTATGATAGATCCCTTTGGGGTAAAGATGGTTTTCTCTCAGGAGGGAACTAGAACTAAGTGAAATTCAAAGGGCCTTCCTTGGTTTTCTTGCTTGTTTTTTTACCGTGTGAATTTGAGCCCATATCATACTTAAACTTGTAAATTACATTAAAAGTTTTAAACACAGGAGTAATGGCTATTATTGCTGGAAATAAAAACATTTTAAAATACAACATCTTTTCCAAATTATTTCCTAATTAAGAAATCAAACAAAACCTTAAAATTATTATTTTTTTTTTTGGTTTGGTACTGAGGTCGTTTCTATTTTTCCAGTTAAAAATGCTTATCATTCTCATTAATCTTGGATTCTGGAGAGTGGTCTTAATGAGGGATTTTCTAATATGGAATCAAAACTTAGTATCATTCCAGTGGGAATCTTCTGATGCCCAAATTCTAGATGCTCCTCTCTTCCTGCAGTGACTAACTGGAGACCGAGGCGTTGTGCAAACCCCGGTGAGAGGCTGGACTCCCTTCCAGCATTCTAGAAGCATCTCTAGGGTTCAAACTCTGCCTCTCCAGATAGGTTTGTTCAGTTTCTAACTCTGTCTTGTGCAGCCTCAATAATTCAAAGAGTGGAGGAAGTCTATGTCCTCTTCCCACATTTCTTATTTTCATTTACAGACAAAAGACTTTCTACATATAAAGAAATGGAGGATGTTTCTCTCAGTACCTCAGCCGCAGCATTTGGGAATAAAAGACCTTGAGAAATAAGGAGTAACTCTTACCTTTCTATGACGGCTACGCAGAGTGACCACTCCATCAGGGCATGGGGACAACCTGCCCCAGAAGAAGGAGTCGGGGTCCCTGGGAGGCACCTCCTGGAGCAACTGGCTTCCAGGGAAGATGGCGGAAGCAGGATGCTCTCCAGCCACCTCCTCGGCAAGACTCAGCTGAAGCCAGTGATAGGGAGAACCATTTTCTTGGAAACAAAATAACTCCTAAAGGAGGCGACCCCTTCACCTGAGAGGCAGGTGAGGACAAAGGACCAGGAAAAAAACATTTCGAAGCAGCGAGGCTAGTAAAAGCGGCTACGATACAGTTTGGTCCGAAACCCTATCCCTCAGTATTCGAAAGGACTTAGAAGCTGGATCTTCTCCCTGAGGCACCAAGGGTACAGACTCGAAACCCCAACTTTTACGCCTGCGTGAGAGAGCGGAGCGTCGTGAGGCGTCCAGCCGGAGAAAAGTCACGAGGCTCCTGCCCCGAGGCCCACGGGCTGAGACGCATGCGGAGGCGGCTCTTAAAGGGCTCGCACATGCGCTTCAGGGGTCAGCGTGGAAGCCGTCTGTGGACTGACCCACGTTACAAGAAAAACCTTTGCTTGCTAATTTTAAAGCCATGGGCTGCAGTGCAGAGGCCTGCTAGCCAGTCTCCAGGGAGGTTGGTGGGTACCATCGTCAAAGCACTTTTTTTTTTTTTAAAGACCTCCCCCCCTCTTGGAAGGTGTTATTTTACATTCTCTGCTTTGTTGAAGGTGGTGGGCATGATCTTTGTTGTTTTCTTTTCTTTGTTTCTTCTTTTTGTCTTTTTTTTTTTTTTTTCAGGCAAATACCATTTCTGCACTGACTCTGAGCAGCTCCAACTGACGGACACCATCTTTGCACGCTCCGACCGTTGCACTCTATTACGCCAGTATTTCTCAGAGGGAAGCTTCTATAGCTTCAGGTGATTCACTTTTAACGTATGGTCCTCCAACTATTGTGGCTATCACCTGCGGAATACCCGCACAGATACACGAAAACACACTGCTGTGTTTCTGGGAGAGATACCTATTTGCTTGTTCAGGAGATTTGGCCTAAAGGAGTGTCTTCTGATATGGCACACTTTTCAGGACCTACTGAAAAAGCTCTCAGATAACCATAAGTCAGGGCAGACTGTGTTTCTTATTCTTCTCTCTATTATAGTCCATCAATATCTCCCAGGAAAGGATCTACCCCTGACCCGATTTTTTTTGTCACATTCACCCAGGGGACACCTCCAGATTGCTTTGTTCTGTTGGCCAGCAGGGCTTACCTTGTGCTTCCGAGGGATGTACATACTTGCATTCTTTGAAGGCCACTTTCAGAGACATTGACTTCCAGTCAGCAAAGATCAGGTAGGTTCTAATTGCCATCTACCCCTTTGGAACATAGACCATGACATATCTGCAACTGGGAACAATTAAAAGCAAAATTGGCTGCATTGTCATCAGCTGACTACATGGCATTCTTTGAGATGGCAGTCTTCGAGTAACAGAGAGGACTTCTGTGGTGGTGGTTCAGGGCCAGGGGTACCATTATTCCAGCAACTAAGGTCTTCATTTCTGATCTAGCCTTGGAAATCATCTAGTATAATTTCTGTAATTATAAGATCATCATATAAACTCATATAAAATTTGGAAGAGGACAGCTCCAAACAGGATGTTTTAGCAGAAACAAATTCCTGAGGCAGAAGTGGACAAGACTACCATGGTAAAATTAGATGAGATAGATGGAGTGGTACAAAATGAGGTCCTAGGCAAAGCCCATATCATAGTGGATCTTGGAGTTTGGAATTTAAGTGTAATGGAAAGCTACCAAAAGGTTTTCACCAGGATAGGGATATGAAATATACAGTTCATATATATTTCAGAGTAAAAAATATTACTCTGATTATTGAGAATTCAGTATGGGGAGATCAGCATTAGAGAAGACCAATAACATTTCAGATAAGAAAAATATCATAGATTAGACTATAGTAACAATGATACTGATGACAAGAAATGGTTGTAGATATATTTTACAGTTAGCACTGAGGAACTGGTGGTGTCATTTACTGACGGGGCATGGCATGAGGATGAATGGGTAGTAAATTTTCTGTATGGTTATGATAATTCTGAGTATATGTCCACAATCCCTGATCTGAACTCTTGAGAACACATATATAAAATAATGTGTTTTTGTTTGTGTTTTTCAGCACTTAGGAAGGTAATATTGTCCAGATAATTCATATTACAAAATATACCTAACAGAGTCTGGGACAATATCTCTTAATTCTTTCATGCAACATATTAAAATCTCTGCAATAGAAATATACATCCTTATATGGGAAAAATTAGGATGATAAGTAGCTCAACAAAATCCAGAGCAAAGCCATTTGAATTTTGGAATAGCATATAAGGGATTGTAGATTGATATTATATCTGTAAGAATTTTGGGGATATACACAAATTATAAATATGGAGTATGTTCCAACTATTTAAAACCATAAAACTAAACTGGAAAGTGGCAGATTAATTTCTTCTTCAAATGGTACAAAAGATAATGGTACTTCGACATGCAATTCTGATAAAGAAAAACTGCATAAATTCCAACCTAAATTATAGAAAGCTGTTGATGCCTTTTCCTAAAGCAAAGGAATCTAGAACAAAGGCTGTTAAAGAGAGATAGTGAAACTTTGTAGTCTTTTGTTATGTCCCCTGCAAGATTTCAGCAGTTTTTTTTTTTTTCCTAGTCAGAAGCAGAAAATAAATACTTTAAACTTTAGGGCCAAATAATCTTTGAAGAAACTAGTTAACTCTGCCATTGTAATACATAAGCGTACATAGATCTGACCTAAAGGGGAAAATGGGCATGTTTGTTTTACAGTAAAATTTTGTGAACACTGCAGTTCATATTTCATATGATTTTTCATATGCCAAAATATGAATTTTTCATTCTTTAAAAAGCATAAATCTCATTCTTAGCTCAGGGGTCAGATAAAATCAAGCAGTGGGTCATATTTGACTGGTAGACCAGCATTTGTTGACTTCAGCACTTGCAATGGTGAATTAATAAATTCATATATTGGTCAGGAATACCCATATTTCATGTACTGAAGTAGAGTAAAAGTCAAAAAAAAGTAGGAAAAGTGTGAAAACATGACTGTGAAGAGGAAGATAACATGAAAAGGAACAGAGTTAAGGAAAGAATTTTTGCAAATGTCTACATTTTCCCTCTAAAACAGACACTTCAAAATAAAGTCTTCACATCATACTTTTTTGTAGTTTCCCAGAAGTTGCAGCTTCTGCTCCCAGAAACACTACTTTGTATAACTTCAGAGATCTGCTAGACCATCCTGAGGTTAGTAGGTTTCATATTTCATTTATATTTCAGCTACAAAAAGCAACTAGCAATAGTTCTTCTAAAACTATGAATTTTAGCTCTCAAAAGATGGAAAAGTTCATTGTTAACCATTCAACATCATATTTAAAAAATTGTTTTAGTCAGAGATTTAAGTAGAATTTTCTTTTAATACTCATTTATATGTTTCTTTTTTAACCTAACCTCTTAATCCCCATATAAACTTATTTCCTCTAATATCAGTTGACCCTTAAAGATACAAAAGAAAAAGTATGATTTGAAGAAAATAGATCTGGAGTGATGTATTTAGCAGGTGGCATAGAGAATTAGAGACCAAATTCCTAGATCCTTCTTTCTATCTTTGCCCCCACCAACACCCTGACTCTGGCTCATAGTAAAGTCTAAAGATGGAATGTTTTTATCTTTATTCAATGGGACAGTGTATTTGAATTTTTCAAATTAACAGCTATGCTAGAAGTTTTCAAAAATTAAGTGATTTTTTTTGAATTACTGTAAATTATTTAAATTTCTATGTGTGCTATGTGATATTTCTAGTTCCTTTCACACTTAAAGCTCTCATTGAGAATGAAACAGTTTTCTGCATTAAACTGTAGCATGGTTTGGCATTTATATATCCTGTAAGAGAGAGAGAAACCCTACCTGCTTTAAATTGTGATATAGTAAAGTCTCAGATACTCAAAAAATAAAATAAAGACTTTGAAATTGCCTTGCCAAGGCTTAGATTCATATGTCTATTTTTACTCAACACCAAATAAAGGTACCACTTTTAATCCAAGAACTATTCTCTGCCATCTTCTCTCAAATTGGCATTTTCACAGGCATTTCTTGTTTTACTTAATATATTTTTTCTTGTTTTCTTAATATGATATCTGAGAATTTTTGTTGCTAAGTGTTAATTAAAAATTTTAAATTATGGTTGAATTCTTGCTATTCTATGTGTTATCAAGGTGCACATACCATTTTCAAAAGTTTACTGTACTATTTGCTTGATTAAGAAATAGTCAAGTAAGAATAATGTCAGGTAGGACAATTTAGAGAATTTTTTTTAATTTTTTTTTTAATTGTGGAATGAAGCAGCTCTAAGTATAGTATTAGGCAGAACCTTCTAATGCTGCAAGCAATTCTCATTGCCCTTCATATATAGCTCGTTAAGAGTAGTTTTAGTTGAAAGGTTTTTTCACAGCATACCAGATTGAAGGATAGTATGATTTATCTAAGTGCTAAAATTATTTACTTAATTATTTGCAGTATTTTGTGTATAATTCAACTCCAAGTCATAGCAGTTCAGTCCAGTGAGTGTTCAACCATGAAGTCAAGTTATTTGTTTCATAATTATTTTATATTTATAGGTTATTGTTTTCATAGATCCCTTACTTGGTTTCAGAACAGGAAACATGGTTATAGATACATGGTTACTATAAAAACAAGATTTTGAAATGTTTTATTTCATAAGTTCACGGAAAGTCAAATAGGTTTTCCTTTTCAGTTTGCTTTGATTTTGTTTACCCTTTTTATATTCTTAATTTATGACAAAATCAAGTGTATATTTCAATAAATGTCATTTTTGAAGTCAGTTTTATCTGTGGTATACTAATCTTTACTTTTCCCTTGCATTTTTAAAGTATGTTAAGCAATTCTGAACGTACTTTAACAAAGAAAGAATTGACTGAGGCATATTGCTGAAACCAATAAATTTGAAAGTTTAGGAGAAAATGGTTAGAAACTGATATGAGCAAAAGTAAAATTTTGGGAGCAATAAATTAGGATAAAATAACCAAAGTTATCCATGCTTATTCTGCAGAACATAATCTCTTAACATTTGCACAAACATCCAAGCTCTATTCTTAGATTAAGTGACATGTCTGCATTTACCACTTGCATAGAAAGGCCTTAGGTTATATCATTTTCCCACTATGATTAGAAGAAAGAAAAAACCCAGTCTCAGTAACAGCTTTATTACTCCTTCATATTTCATAATCCTAAAGGGAAACAAAGAGGTAAAGGTTACAAAGTGTTTTCTTTGCCACACCATGAAATCTGTCCTACTTGCAAGTGAAAAGACTCCTGTAGAACCCTTTCTTGCCATGAAGAATCCAAATTAGCAACAGCTTGCAATGATAATCAGTTCATTTCAGTGTACTCAAAATGGGCTCATTATTATTAATTTTTGCCAACTCCCAAGCAATTCATGAACCATTTTTAGATTTTCAAAAAGCAGTTCATGAATCAGACAAAAAAAAAAAATGTAAAAGAAACCCATCCCACAATGAGATGATGACTCAGAGTCCTTTGCTGAAGCTGTGTCAACTGCCGAGCATCTGAAATCTGATGAGGATGGGGTTGATGGAGAAAAGGCCATGATGAGCATGAAACAATGTGTTGAATTTACATGTTAAAACTTCTTGTTGGGTTTGGCAATTTTTGCTGAGGATTATTGAGAAATCCATAACATCTGGATGTGGGGGAGAAGCTCCACTAAAATGATGAAGTTTATATTGGTCGACAAGACTATAAATGGAAAAGAAAGTAGTTTCTTAACACAGCTGTTTCCAATTTTGTTAACATTTTTGGCCAAATTCATTTGAAAAAATTAACATAAAACTATAATGTTCAAGATATACTTTACAAGTCTGACTTAATGTATACATGCTGAAGACATTCTTGAGATAGCCAGAGAGTGGACACATAAGTCACTGGTCCTCAATTGAGGCCCTCACCTATCTGAAAAGTTCACTAGCATAAGCCATTTAGTCAAAAAATGTGGATTTCATTGTCACATAATGCTTTTCCGTTAATTCGTTTTTAAATGAGATAAAGTCATTTAAAACCTCTGCACTGTCTTTTGTCTCACTATATAGACTGTCTTTCGGATCATTTGTGAATCCTAAAAAAAACTAAGGATCTTCCATTATTTCCACTGACTGGGTAACTTTTTATTCATCACACTATACTGTATTTTCTCCCTGTATAAGATGAGAATTATGTAAGAATACACAGAAAATACATCTAAACATATTTTCCTGTTATCTTGACTGCTAAATATATAAAATCCATTAATATGTCCCTAGATGTACACATGTACACAAATAGATATCCTTATTTAAGTCAAGGTTACCTTGGCCTCTTCTCATTTTTTCTTATAACTTACCAGGAAGATATGCCAAACGTTTAAAGACTCTCCATTCCATTTTCTCATTGCCTCCTCTTTCCTTTACTTTCTTTTCACATTTTTTTTCCATTACGATATTCAAATACCTTTTCACTTTCCTGCACAAAAGTGCAATAAAAAAACTCAAAAATAAACAACTTCTCTAGCATACATTTTCTTTTAATGAACCTCTAAAATCATGTAGCGGAATACAATGATAACAGCATCTTCATAAAATGTTCTATTAGCTTCTTGATGCTTTTGGCTAGAATTGGCTCTTAAATATTGATGACAATTATAATTAACTTCCTGTGCTTTTATTTTCAGAATTCAAGATTTGGTAAAGCATAGCATACCAAAATCAGATAGATTTGTTAATTTTCCTTGACATACGTAAAGTCTGGGATAGCAAGATGTTCTAAAGATCATCAGGAATATTATCAATACACATTGCCAAAATCAATTCTGGAGTCTGACTCTGCCTGCTGTGAGCAGTTGTCACAATGTTCTTTGAGAAAATTGGCAAGAAATGATAAGGATTTTTTCAACAGATAGCCATCGATAGAAAATAATCCCCCTGTAGACATATCACACTCCTTTTGCCTTTTCCTTGCAAATAGGTCATAAGTAAGTAAAGCATGGTTTATCTCTTTGTAATTAACCAAGTTAATGTAAGAGATCTTTCTTTGTTACAATAGATTGAAAACATTAAGTGGTAAACTACATTTCCCCATTTATAGAGTACTTTAGATCTCAGAAAAATAGTATTTAGGAATTTCCTTCCATAAGCATAAAATTTGACAGATCACTTATTGATTGAGATTGGTGAGAATAATGTTTCTTATTTTTTAATCTAGGATTACCATATCAAAAAAAAGCAAGATATTTGTCTATAATATTTCTAGATTTATAGCTTTGCTAACTTTTACTCTTGGGACTTAGGGTACTGGAATTTATATATGTTTTCAGTATGTCTGTGCATTTCTTAAAACCGAATTACAATATTTGTGTGTTTTTACACATCTATTTTTTCTAGGAGGATCGGAACCCTACTAATTGTCTGATTTACCAAACAAAAATCACCCATAACAAAGTAATTTTTAAGAAATTGGGTTTAAAAAAAGAAATTGGGTAACAACCATTTGTAGACATGCACTTATGTAAGAAAAATAAATGCTTATTTAGTGTCTATTTTGTGTTACCAGTCAACTACAGTAACAACAAAAAGTCCCACTCTTAAGGAGTCTATATTTAGCTTACAGGAGAAAAGACAAAAAATGAAACATTTCAAAGTTTAAGTGATATAAACGTAACATTCTCTCTAGTAACCTTATCTGATTTTGCAACTATGGCATTAGGAAGCACATTATTATGGACATGAAGATGTTTATTTTACAAATATTTGTTAAGATCCTTTAACGAATCTGTAACAATACAATAAATGCCTTATTTTAAACCTGTACCTGGGCAACACTGAAGTTACATCAGATAATTCTGTTAAAAAAAAAAAAATCTTCCTATACATTTGCTGAGCAGCAATCCTATCTTCTACCCACTAGATGCCAGTAGTGCCCCCTCCCCAATTACAATTTAAACTTCCTTAGAAATTGTAAAATGTCTCCACAGTGAAGAGGGACAAAAATCACCCTTACTATGATGCACCTGTAGGTGGTTCAAGCCACTGGCAAAGGGTGAATACAATGAATACAATGAATACAATGTTTTTGTTGTCATGGAGAACATCTTATATCTTGGAGAGAACAGAGTCTTGAGAGAATTCAATTTGATATCATCAACCTACAGAACATCTACTATAAAATGATACTGCGTCTTGAAGGAGAATTTTCTCCTTCCTCCTCTCTTTCTTTTTTTATTTTACTCTTATTTGCTTTACTATCGTCTCTTTTTCTTTCGTACCTAAGTTAGTGGAGAACCAATGTCATAGGCATTCTCTTACTTAAACAAAATTGCCTTTGTGAAAGTGAAACTTTTCAAAATGTAACTAATATTGAGGTACTTAGCCAAAAGAAGATTTTGCCAGTAATATTGAGAAATGCTGGAAAAAAACCTTAGAGTTATGGGTAAAGATGAACTAAAAATAGATATAAGCTTACTGATTTTTTCCTCTTATTTAAGATTGAAATTTCCACTTATTTCAGAAATTCTGAACAGAAATGGCCCCTTTTGACTTCATGCTACTATCATCCCATTATTGGAAACACCTTACCTTCAGTTCCAGAAAATAAAAAACAAAGGAAATATAAAATGAGTCACAAAAGATGAAGAGAGCCAATTTAATAAGCATTTATAGAGGTAAGAAAAAGGCAAAACAGGACAGAAGATAAGAAAAGCTTTAAGCAAAATAAAAATGAAGAATTCAGGGAAAAATAAATGAGAAGACATTTTTGAGAAATGAATAAATGGAGGTTTATGCTGATATAGAGAAAGAAAATTATATTCATAGGAGAAATATAATGAATTTCTAAATAGCCTACATGAACAAATTTACCACTTGCTTCCCCACTGATTTGCTTATATGAGATGTTTCTAGCCGTAGAAAACCACTCTTAACACATACACAGTACTAATATGAGGCAGGGTCATGACTCATTTCTTCTCTAGGCAAAGCCTCTCCAGCTTCTCAAAATTAATGACAACCCTCTTAGTCTAAACTCTATTTAATGTAAGGTTGAGTTCTCCTTTCATTGTTTCCTAAAATTAAGTTTATTCTTTTGAGTAATCACATATTTTATACTCAGATGTTCTTATTGCAGATTAATAATCCATGTCTTTTCCTTGTGTTTTGTATTTTGCATACCACTTATTTTGGACCTTCCCAAAACTAAACTAAAAATAGTTTTATATTTCAAATAAAGATCTTAAAATTATCTATGTGGGATTTAGTCTCTTTCAAAGACTATTCTGTTATTTTGTACAGAATTTATTACAAGGATTTGTAATTCATCATGATTGCACATGATCTGATCATCTAAATAGAGTGACTTGCACTGTTGTTTTTGTCCAATGGCATGTTTGTCTTTTGGCAATACTAGTTTTCTCCTCATATAGAAACTGGAAAAAAAAATTCACTTTCTCAGCTTTCTTGGCAATGGCAAGGGACACATAGTTTAATCCTGACCAATGGAGTTTGGACTTTGCATGGCTCCAAAGGGCCTTCTGGAAAGGTTCTGTTCCATAAAGATTCACTGTGCATAGTTGTGCCTGCACAAAAAAAGAAATCACTGGTTCTTAATTGATAGCATTAAGCTGTACATTAACCCCAAACAGTTCCTCAGTTTCTCCCTAGATATTTTGCTATATAAGATTATGTACAACTTGATATATAATTCAATTTGGATTGTTTAATTGATTACATGTATATCAAAGAATGCCAAATGATATGTCAAATAGATCACTTGTATATTCATTCATATCTTTTTTTTTAAGATTTATTTATTTATGCATTTAGAACTGGGGGACAGGCCAGAGGTGCAGGGGAGGTGAAAGGATTCACCAGAGACAGAGTGGGGAGCAGAACAGGCCAACTGACAAAGTACACTGCTGAGGGGAGCAGTGGGCAGGTCAGGAATGTTCTGCCATGCCATGTGGGTCACCTCCAGGGCTGGGAATCTAACTCATGCTGAAGTGGTTTTAGCTTCTTAGTGCTATACTTTAGCCCACTACACCACCAGGGAGGATGCCCATTCATATCTTTTTAAATCTATTTTTAATATATTAATGAGAACTTATGGTGATAAGCATATATTTATAACTGATTGCTTGGAAGCCTTTTCCCCCATCTTGTGTTTTAACACTCTGTCCAATTAGTACCCTTTGCCTTTTCAATTTACTCCAATATTTCTGATTCTCATCTTGATGCAATGGGGATTAGTCAAAGTAAACTCAAAGAAAAGCACAGAAAAATAACATTTGAAACCAAGATATATGGATAGTATGTCTAGATAGTATATAAAAGGATGAGGGTAAAAAGGCAGGATGAGAGCTCTGGAAATCATTTTTTATTAAGAGTTAGTGAATTAGGTAGTCAGGGAACATTCAAAAGGAAAGAGGGCAGAAAACATTTTTTTGTTAACATATGTTAACAAAAAGAGGGTAACTGATAGGCAGGTTTAATAGGTTGTTGGATTGGGTCTTTCAATTTCCACTTTCCCCTTATTCTATTTAGAAAGGCTACTAATCTAAAGTCTGTATTTCTGAAGTTTTCTGGTGACTGGGTTTCTGGAAATGATTTGGGTTCTTTCAGTTAGCTGAAAGGTGGGAGAGAGGTGGCTGTCACCGGCACATGGCCACTGGCTGAGAAGCACTGAAAAGACCCCAAATCCTGTGCCAGAGTACCAGCCTTGGGAGGGGCCTTTGCAGTACAAGTAGGAGCAGCAGTAGCAGCTCCAGTGTCCCAAAGTTTACATCCAACCGGCAGTGGAATGAATTAAAATCAAAGAGGCATAAAAATCTTGGAGGATATAAGCTTTTAAAAATGACCTGGGTGGGGGGGTCCTCCGTGCTGGTCTAGGAGTTAAGTCTTGTCAATACCACCAAAAAGGCCTACAGTGAGCCACAGCCTGAGCTTGATCTCAGCCAGGCAAATGACCCATATGGCACAACAGTCCTCTCCTGTCTTGCCCACTGCTCCCCTCAGCAGTGTACTTCAGTGGATCCACCTATTCTTTCTGTTCCCCACTCAGTCTCTGATGAATCCTCTTACTGCATCCCTACCCCCTGCCCCCACACCTCTGGCCTGCACCCCAGTAATAGGCAAAAGTAAATAAAATCTTTAAAACAAAATGAGTAGAATGAAGGAGGGAGACACAAAGCTTGATACAGAAACAAACAAAAAAATGGACTAGAATCTTCAGGGAGAGTTAATAATCACTGAAAATGGTTGGGTCATCTGGCTTTGAAGAAGGAAAAAAATTAGTCTGATTTTGAAAGGAAACTATCTTATCTTATATATTTTTTTATATATTTTTGTTTTACTCAAATTTGATATTCTGCTATTATATACTGAATATGTTTTTCTGCATGTAAATTACTCAAAAATAACTATCAAAAAAATTACCTCTTTTCCTCTCCTTCACTCACTTTGGCTATTAGTGTTGACCCAACTTTCAGAAAGATGCACACTACAAGAAAGATATTAAGATTTTAGGAATTAAGATTAATAATATTCATAAAGTTCTTAGAAATGTCTGGCACTGAATAAGCGCTATTTAAAAGTTTAGTATATGAACACTTTACTTTTGAGTAATCTGATACAGAGAATAAAATATTTTTAAAAAACAACTCCTTATTTCCCCAAGTATCAGAAAGAAACTACAAAATAATAAAAAGGCATAAGGTAAAATTTTATTTTGTTTCATTACTCAAAAAGAATTGAAATGGGTATGCTTCGATTTGTATTTAAATAAAAGAATGAACAGGCATCTCCTTAAAGCTAATGCAAATTACCAGCTTAATAAATTATAAAGAACTTGTGTAGCTATTTATTCTTCTGTTCAGTAAAAGATATACAGTTACCATAGCAACTACCCAATCTTATAGTATATGTGCTACATCTAAAGATGGTAATAATATTATCTGGGTTGGGTATTAAATATTTTGAAATGCTTTAAAACATACACTGCTGATATGCATAGTTATGTTCATTTTTTTACTTCTTTAGCTCTCTAACATTAAGTATAACTCACATTTTAACATTATTGTGCTTCAGATATATTCTGAATGTATGGCCGCATGCATCAAATATCTGAGAACTATGGTATTTAGAGTTAAACCCCATATTTCTCAATGAATTGTCATTGACTTCATAAACACCACAGAAATGTATAAAACTAAGTTTTTTCTAAAGAATTTGAAATGGAGTTCCAATTTTTAATTGAATCTTTCTTTTTTCCTTAATTATGTGCCAGTTTATTTGCTTTTTTAATGTTTTATTGATAGAATATACACAGACTAGCCGAAATGTATATTTAGTATTAAACCAATAGGATTGTTTTCATGTTTTATTTTTTTAATTTATTTTAATTTATTTATTTATTATATCATTCTTCATTTTGTGCATTTTTTTTTTCATCTCAGTTGTAATCCCTGTGGATTTCCCACCATGGGTTCACCTAAGTACCATCACCATAGTCCTGTGCACTTGTCCCACCCCAGTTTTGACCCCATTCTCCTCTCCAACCCTGTGAAATGTCTCTGGTTTATAGTTGTTCATTGTTTTTGTTTTTACTTATTATAATTTTTTTAAAGTAATTGAATCTTTTTGAAGAAAAATTACTCTTTATATTTTCTTAAAGATAAATTACAATATATATTAGACATTGACCAAGATTACTGCTTTCCTAATTTCTGTATTCCTATAACATTTAATTTGAGGTTCATTTATGAAGCACCTAAAATAAACTAGAAAAGTGTAACATATGTTCCCATTACTTATTGGACACGATTATATGAACCCTTAAGAGGACTGATGTCTTAGAAAATCTTCAGAACATGAACCCATGCCCCACTACCTGCTTTATAGAAGCTTACATGGAACACTGACTATCTTTTGCAGGGTCTTCTTGGCTTCCTATAGAAAACTAGGGGAGATTATTCGCCCTGTAATTCTTAACAAATGACAAAGAGAGTAGGAGACCCTTCAGTTGCAGATGAGCTCCATTTTTGTAAATTTGATTCAATGGAAATCATATTAACTTCCTTGCTGTCTTCCCCCAAGCAATTAAACAGAAGTGGCCATGAGTAAAATGAAGTGGAAATTTTACAAGTCAGAAAATGATTTTAATCATTACAGATTTTTCAGTTTTTTTTTACCTGCATTGAAGAATGGTTTTGTTGCATTTGATCTTAATAGAACTGAACTAAACTTAAATTATTATTACAAAAAATTTAATGTCACACTAAGATAACTGTGTATAACCTTCATGTTTCAAAACCATTTATTTCTTTGTTAAACAATTTAATAAACAAATTAAACCATTAAATTAATAAATGGTTTGTTTAATAAATGAATATTTGCTTAATATTTATCAAATAAATATTTGGATGTTATGCCACATTTTCTCATTTAATCCCCATTCACTGCAATGTCTATTCACTTTGCCACTGAAAAAAAATGTCTGTGTCTGTGTCTGTGTCTGTGCCTATGCATGTGTGTGCGTGTATGCTTGTGTTTGGAGGGAAAAAGAAAGGGATTTCAGTGCCATCTTAAAATTTTGTGAAGTTCTCAGTGTTCTAAGGTTAGCCAATATTTTCTAGAGATACATAAATTTTAGGAAAACAGGAAATAGGCATTTAAGTATAGGAAGCCCTGAACCATGGCTGCTTAATTCTATTTTATGAAGGAGCTCTTTAAAATCTACAAATACTGTTCTTGCCTTATCTAACAACTTAGTTTGCAGCATGCTTTTGTAGTTCTGACTCCTGTACTCTTCCCAGCATCTCTAATGAAGGAACAGGGTTCATATTTATATATACGTATATATCTTTTGGTTTGTCAAGACTTAGAGTTTACAGTAAGGGAGAGAAATGAGAATAGAATCAGAGATTATGAATAAAGAGAGAGGAATTTAATGAAGAAAGGTATAAAATTTAAATGCTCTACAGATCTTAAGCAAGTGAACAGAGACAAACCATTAATAGCCACAAAATATGGCAGCAGAGGGCCCTCCCTGGTGGCGCAGCGGGTTAAAGTGCAGCACTAAGAATCGAAAGCCACTTCTGCATGAGTTCCATCCCCGCCTGCCCTGAAGGTGATCCACATGGCATGGCAGACCTCTCCTGACCCATCCACTGCTCCCCTCAGCAGTGTACTTCATCGATCTACCTGTTCTCCTCTCACTGTCCCTGTGCCTCTGACCTGCACCCCAGTTCTGTATGCACAAATAAATAAATAAATCTTTAAAAAAACAAAAACAAAAAATAGCATGGCAGCAGAATAGAGAGAACCAGCAGTTGGGTATCTGAGAACAGAAGAAGCTCAGAATGCCATCATGTAAAAGAGAGCATGCTGAGAAGAGTAGCTGCAATGGGAAGGATTCTGCCCTTTCCAGCACCTGGTTAATGCAGGGACCAACACTAAGAAGTTTTGAGATGCTGAGGTAGCTTTCCATAGATGGCATATGGCATCTTTGAACTTTCAGTTTAACCCATAAAAGCTCCATTTCAGGATAGGGCACCACAGGGAAGAATTTTAGGGAGTGGAATAAATATTCAATAGGAACAGCAGCAAGAGACACTGAAGAGAAAAGGGAAGATTTCCTTAGATCTGTGCTATTCAACAAAACATTACTCTCAGGTGGCTATTGAGTCTTTTTTTATATATATAAAGATTTATTTATTTAAGCATACAGAAATGGGGGTCAGGCCAGAGGTGCCAGGGAGGTGAGAGGATTCACCAGAAAGATGGGGAGCAGAACAGGCAGACTGACACGTACACTACTGAGGGGAGCAGCCGGCGGGTCAGGAGAGGTCTGCCACCATGTGGGTCACCTGTGGGGCAGGGATTGAATTCATGCTGAAGTGGTGTTAGCTTCTTAGTACTGTGCTTTTACCTGCTGTACCATCAGGATGGGCCCAGCTATTGATTGCTTTATTTAAGACTAGTGTGAGCTAGTCACATAAGTGTAAGCTACACTACCCCATATCGAAAATTTGGAATAAACATATGAATTATCTTCTTAATATTAAAACATTTAATAACATGTTTAAGTGGTCATATTTTGGATATCTTTGGTAACATGAACTATTAAGTTGATTTCACCAATTTTGCAATATAACTGCTGAAAAATTTTACATTATATCCATGTCTCCCATTGGTGGCTTTCATTATAATTACATCTCTGTTTGGACCACAGGTAGATAAACTATGGCTTCTGGGCCAAATCTGCCCTACAAGGTTTTTATAAGTAGTCTTCCTAGAACACAGTCATGCTTATTTATTTAGGCATTGTCTGTGGAATTGAGTAGCTGTAGCAGAGAATATCATCTGCAAAGCCTAAAATATACACTTTTTGACCCTTACTACAAAAATGTTTACCAATGTTTGATCTAGAACGAGTGGAGGAAAAACCAGAAAATTCCAGAAACTAAATCTGTCTATTTCTGAGCACTATGTAAAAACACTAAGACAAGTTTCTTTTTGAAGTCAGAAAAATTTTCATGACCACCCTTCATTTTAGAAGCTTGACAAAAATTCATAAAAATGAAGAACTTAAGAGAAATTGAGGCCAAATTGCATACATATTTATTATACACAGAAAAAAAAATCCCACATCAAAAAGATAAACCAGGAAAACAAAACGACATTTGAAATTGAAACCACGTTTTATAAGTGAGCCAAAAAAAAAAAAAAGATAACCAAAATAAAATCAGAATTAAAGGAAAGGAAAACAAATTAGAATCCCTCTCCATCCTTCTCTGCTGAATGTCTCCAATTTAAAGTTTCCTGCTAGTTCTCTAGTTCTCTTTCTCTCTCTCTCTCTCCCCCCTCTCTCTCCTCTCTCTCTTTCTTTCTCTCTCTCCCCCTCCCTTCCTCCCCCCCCCCTTATTGGTTTCCCTATATTCCTCTTGTAAGTGATACCACTTGAGAACTCACATGATCTGTTGTTTTTTTAGCTGTGTAATGTATTACTTTATTTTTTTTTTGTTCTTCTCTTTTGTCAGAAATAATTATCTTCAACTAGCATTATGGATGAAGTCATTGTGTCTCCTACCACCTTGTTATCATGGCAAAATTGACTACGGTTCTCTATTCTTTTGTTTTACTATCAAAGCACAGAAGACTGGCCTTGCCCTCTCCTCCATTCATAGCACAGGTGTTAATTACCCAATGTCAGGTATGCAGAATTAGTTTAGCAATCTTAAACAATATTATTAAAGAAAAAATTTAACTGCTTTATGAAGATTCAGTGACTTGTTATAAAGGAATATACTATTTCTTTTTTTTTCTTTTTCCCTAATAACAATACATTAAAACTATTAAGAGCTGTGTATATGGGTGCAAGGACTGTTAACAGGGTTGTATAATATCTTGAGATGGTCTTCATAGCAACAGTTTGTGGACTGGATGAAATTTTTATTGAATACTTACATTAAACAACAATGTTAGTAGAAACATGTCAAGATTACTATCTTAATCCTGCATTAGTTAGACTTTCACAGAAGAGTGGTGCAAGAGGTTAAGTCTCAGCACTATGAAACTATCAGAAGCCACTGCAGCACACTAGTTCAATGCCCAACAAGGGAGCTGACCCACACAGTGAAGCAGACCTCTCCTGTTTCTCCCATTGCTCCTCTCAGCAGTGTATTTCAGTAGATCACCTATTCTGCTCCCTACCCTGTCTCTGGTGAATCCTCTCAGCCTCCTAAACCTCTGGCTTACACCCCAGCTCTTGTATGCTAAAAAAAAAAGAAAGAAAGAAAGAAAGAAACTTAAAATTTTTTCATAGTAAATCTTGGAAGGAAGTGGAGAGCCTATCTCTTTAACTCACACATCTCTAGTTATAAATATTTTTCTTTTAATACTGAATGTGAAATGAACAATTCATTTTGTAAGTAACTAAATACACAGGACAGTAACATTACCAAAAATAAAGTTTTAATTGTGTTTTGTTTGGAAAAATCATTCCAACATTAATTATTATAGAGTAGTTTACCATTTATTTATAATTTTAGAATTATGACATAAGCTTCTATAGAATCTATAGTACTAACCTTAGTTCTGAAGTAGTTCTAACAGTGTATTTTAGAACAATGACTTAATATCTCAATTTTAAAATGCATAATTATCACTCAATATAACTTTGGTAAACATAGATTTGAATAGGGATGACACACTAATAATTACAAAATGTGCACTTGTTAATAGGAAAGGGGCAGATGCTAATAGGATTGTAAAAGCAGGAGGACATGATCCAATGACAGCTTCTAACTCAGTCTGTGCATTTACTAGCCTACTCTTGACCCTCACACCTTTGTGAAAGGCATCAGGTTAATCTACATAAAAATATCCCTGTTTCAATATTTAAGTAATATTAATATGGTGCAATGTATTTTGTACATTTTTTATTTTATTTTCCCTTTATCTATTTATCCTTCACTCTTCCTCTAATCCTCAGAAATCTCATTTTATCAGTGTCTGCTAGTTTTTGTAAGTATTTTGCTGAATCAGCCTCTATGTAAAGGTGTACTATTTGTTTTTGTCAAACAGATTTGCTTTATTACATATTATTTCTTCTAATTCACTCCTTTATGCTGTAAATGCCAATGTTTTATCATATAGCGTTGTGTGGATATACCACAACTTCTTAATTTGGTCCCTCATCAGTGGGTACTTTGGTGGTCTCCAGTTCTAGTTACTATAAATAGTACTGCAGCAAACATTGTAAAGCATGTAAAAATTTTTAATTGATAGTTTTGCATTCTTCATGATTGGGATAGCTGGATCATATGGTATTTTCATATTTAGTTTTTCTAGGTATGCTCAGGTCACTTTCCAAAATGACTATACTAGTTAATATGTTTTGTTTAATAACATTTATTTTATAATTATTTTTTTTGAGGCAAGTAAAGCTTACTTAAGTTATATCAATGAGTTAAAAAGCTTTTGTGATAATTGGCAGCTGTTTACATCAAAAATAAATTTCTGGGGCCCTCCCTGGTGGCGCAGTGCGTTAAAGCACAGCACTAAGAAGCTAAAGCCACTTCAGCATGAGTTCGATCCCTGCCCCGGAGGTGATCTCACATGGTGCGGCAGACCTCTCCTGACCCACCCACTGCTCCCCTCAGCAGTGTACTTCATCAGTCAGCCTGTTCTGCTCCCCACTCTGTCTCTGGTGAATCCTCTCATCTCCCCTGCACCTCTGGCCTGTCCCCCATTTCTGTATGCATGAATAAATAAATCTTAAAAAAAATAAATTTCTGTAACTTTTTTTTATAGGAAAGAAATTTCTGATTGCCATTTACTGCTTACAGACAAGATTTTAGAACACAGTTCACATGTATGTAACCTGCCTATAATATCATCTTGAATTTTAAATTGCATCTTTTTTTTCAAGACTCAAAATATATCTGCACATAAAATCGTGGGGTCTTGTTAGTTTGTATACTACCTTCTTTTACAAATGACTTGAAATTATTTACACATAAAGCAGACTAATAATCATATAAAAATGCACAAAGATACATAAATTTAAGCCTGGAGTAGTGCTGGAAAACATCTGTGTAGTCCATGACTACTGTCAGTGTTGCTGCAGGTGACTTCAGGAGAACTTTGGGCCTTTGCACTAACCATTCTCCTTTGAAGTCTCTTTAGTTTTCTCTTGAGATGATCTATAAAGTCTGGAAACTTCATAGGCTGGTTAAAACGTTAGTATCCTTTAGGAAAACTTAGAAGATTTTTTGAAAATGATCACTTAAACAGTAGGAAAGTCACATTTCTACCTAGAAGTAGGTCTTAGAGTGACCTATACAAACATTCAAGATAGCATTTCAATAAATCATTTGGGTTTCTCTTCAACACATTATATATTGGTTTCTTAATTTCCCCCAATTTTATCAAGCAAAACTAATATGGTATTTTCAAAGCAGGTATTTCCAGGTTGTTAATAGAAAAATAATCCAAATTACAAAGATATTATGGAATATTTAATACTGAGTAATTGTTAAAATTTTCAGAAAAATATCATGGGTCTGTATGTCCGTTCTTGTTTAAAGATACAACACCCAAAGCAAGGGTAGTGAAAGAAAGGATAAACAGCTGGGACTACATCATATTAAAGACCCATACAGCAATAGAGGCACTACGTAAAACAAACAGATATCCCACTGACTGGGAGAAAATGTTTGCACATAATATGAATGATAAAGAACTGATCACAGAGATTTACAAATAGCTAACAAAACTCAATAAATACAAAATGAATAACCCCATCAAAATATGGACAGAAAAGCTACAAAGACACTTCTCCAAAGAGAAAATGCAGACATCCAACAGGCATATGAAAAAATGATCAGCATCACTGTAAAAAAAGGAAACTACAAATGAAAACCACAATGAGATACCACCTCATACCATTAGAATGGCACCTATGAAAAAAACAAGCAACAATAAATGTTGGTAAGGGTGTGAGGAAAGGAACTCCTACACTGCTGGTGGGAATGCAACTGATGCAACCACTATGGAAAACTGTGTGTGGGTTTCTCAAACTGCTAAAAAGGGAGCTTTCATATTATCCAGCAATTCCACTCCTCTGTATCTACCCAAAGGATACAAACACAATATTCAAAATGACACCTGCATCCCTATGTGTATAGCTGCTCTGTTTACAATAGGGAAGGCATGGAATCAACCTAAATGCCCAAAACTAGATGACTGGATCAAGAAGATGTGGTACATATACATAATGGAATATTACTCAGCAATCAAAAAAATATAAACTCATACCATTTTGTGAATATGGATGGAGCTGGAAAAGATCGTGTTTAAAGGAATAAGCCAGAAAGAAAAAAAGAAGAAATACTGGATGTTTTCACTCATATCAGGAGTTTAATTAAGAGATCAGGATATATATATATATATATATATATATATATATATATGTGTATGCATACATACATATGTGTGTATGTGTATATATAGATAGATATGTATGCATACATACATATGTGTATATGTGTATATATATAGTAATTGTAATAAAGTAAAAAGTAAATATATATATATGTGTGTGTGTGTGTGTGTGTGTGTAATTGTAATAAAGTAAAAAATAACATCAACTAACAACTATAAACCAGAGACATTCAATGTGGAAGGAGAGGATATCAAGATCAAAACTGGGATGGGAAGAGCACATAGGACTGTGGTGATGGCACAGGGGTGAAATGGTGGTGGGAAGTCCATGGAGATTACAACTGAGATTTAAAAATGTACAAACTGAAAAATAATGTAAAATATTTATTTATAAAATAAAAACATCCAGAAAGAAATAACTTCTACAACTGTTACTGAGTAGCTCAAAATGTAGACTGGGATGTAGAATTATTAGAAATCAAAATCTAACTTTAAAAGTAATCTGAAAAAATATTGTTTCATTTTTGAATAATTTGTCATTCTTTCCAATCAAATTAGGGGGGGCAATTGTTTTTTTGTTGTTGGTGGTGTTGCTGCTGTTTGTTTGTTGGTGTCTCCTCTAGTTAATGATAATGGGGCCATATCATTAGTAAATAATATGCTGTAACTTAACCTTAAAATAAAGTCATGAGTTAGGCATCATTTATCGTTATTTTACACAGAAAAATTTGAAGCTATAAAGAAGAAATTAAAATGAAATTTAAGCAAAGATTGAGGATATTATGCTTGACATGTGTTATGTATACACTTTATATTTGTTGATTTGGTGACTGTGTTATGACTACGTGCACATCATTTAAATTAAATCATCAATAGCTTTTAATAATTCATCTTCTTTGTATGAATACATCCCGTAGTAACAAATTTGTAATATTGGGCTCTTCCACTGCCATAGTTGTCATTAAATAGCAATTATTGAACCTTAAATAACTGTCAACCAGAGAGGCTAAATCACTTTTTAGTGATTCATAAGAATCACATATATATATTTTTACTTCCTTTGTTTTTTTGTCAGTCAAATTAGTGTTTTCTTACCCCAAATTAATTCTTTTTCTAAAGATGGACCTTTTTAGTATGTACAATATTCTTTAGTTTTTAAAATAAATTTTTCACTACAGAAAATGAGGGCAAAATTTCACCCAGTCATATTTTTGAAATATGACCCCATGCTTTTTACACAAAACTGATAAACTAAAAAATGAACTTTTTAATGTTTGACTTTTACCTAAGGATAATAGGATTCACTATGAAATGTGATATCCATATATGATGTACCAATTTAATATAATTACACTGGTGAAAAAGTGTCTGATACTTAATTTGTAGTATACTAATAAGCAACTACCCCTCCCAAACAAATCTGTGAACTTATAATATTTAATAGTTTCAAATTTCCGATTTTACTAAAGTGAATTCCACTTAAAATATATTTCTGATCAGTCAGTAAAGTTGTGTTCAAATAAAACAGTCAGTTGGAGTATGGAAGACATTAAAGATAAATTTTAAAATCATAAGAAGCCTTTTATTTAAATGATCTAAATCTTAATATGGATAGGTATTCATTGATTGTAATCAATCAACCAATATTTATTGACTATTAGTAGTCAATATATTATTATTATAATAATATTTATATTATTAATAGATAGCTAGTGGTTTCTGGTTCAAGGAAGAAGGCGTTGAAGAAATACAGGACAAGCGGTCTGTTTTTAGAGAATCTGTTTCTATTGCTACTCTATATAAACTGATGCTCAACTCTTCAGAACTGTTTTTAAGAAAATACAATCCTCTCAAAGTAAGAAGGAACCAAAATGAGCTAGAATACCAAACAATTTAGGAGGTGTTCTGAATACTTAATAAATATTATGATCTGACAGAGATGAGATTCAAACCAAGTGTAGGAAGTGTCTCTATTCATTGAAGTGGTAGTTGTCACATTGCCATTTCTGCCATAAAATGCTACTTCACCCGAGAAAACAACTCTCTCCATTAATAAAGGTATAAGTCAGCTACTTGGATATGGTTATGCAACTCTTTCTTTCAATGCTAAAAGCAGAATCACAGTTCTTGTTTTTCTTTTCTGTGAAAGGAGGTGAAAATCTGACAGCTCAAAATGAAGCAAAAACCCAAGATAAAACAGACACCATTTTGTGCCCACTCAGTCTTCTTTCCAGGGTCATACATGTGTAAGTAGCTGTTTGTTTATAGTCGAGACCTTCTGTGGGTAAATCTGGCAGGATATCAAAGACATTTAGCATAGATATTTCATTTTCAATGCATGTGTCTATTTTTTTCCCCTGTTGATGAACCAAATATAACACATGCAGATGATTTTTAGGAATTTATTTTAAAGCATAACTGTTTCTTTTTTTTTTTTTTTCTTTTTCTGAATGTTCACAGTAGCTGGGAGACAAGTATTTGCTTAACACTCCCCTCCCATCATAGCCTTGAATGGTTCAGTAGAACTGAACATGGAATTGCATAACTTGCTTCCCTCCTTCAGTATCTCTAGCTCTTATTCATGAATCTATTGGTTACTAATATATTTATCAATTTGTCAATTATCTATCAATTAATTATCTATATATGTAGCCCATGGTGTAGTGTTTAAGAATATGATTTTGGATTCTATTAAAACTAATTTAAAGGCAAGGTCTACTTGTAATTAGATTATGACATTAATTAATCACTTGATCTCTGTAAGCCTAACTGGCTTACTAAGACCAGGAAATAAAAATGTTTACTAGAGTTGTTAAGATTAAATTAGATAGGCCCTCTCTGGTGGCACAGCGGGTTAAAGCACAACACTGAGAAGCTAAAGCCACTTTATTCAGCACGAGTTTGATCCCGGCCAGGAGGTGACCACATGGCGCGGCAGACCTCCTCTGACCCGCCCGCTGCTCCCCTCAGCAGTGTGCTTCCTCAGTCAGCTGTTCTGTTCCCCACTCTGCCTCTGGTGGGTCCTCTCACTGCCCCCACACCTCTGGCATGTACCCCAGCTCTGTATGCATAAATAAATATTAAAAAAAGATCAAATGAGATAACTTTAAAAAATGATATATAAATATAAATAGCTGATATTAAAGTTTAGTTATAACTTTTTATAGTTTTATGCATATGTATATCTATCTGTTATATTTCTATTCACAGTATATTCATACATTTGGAAATAGTCATATTAATGTATGCATATGTATTTTAACCATATAGACAGACATAGATACAGATATGTCCTATTTGTACAAAGAGAACTTTGTATAAACAAATACAAATTCATAAACTTCACCCAGAAATCATATCACAGTTATAATTAATGTTCTACATAATTATTTAAGAATTAATGCCATCTAAGTTAAAAAAGCAATGAAAATCACTGTGACTGTTCTGTCCATTTGCCAAAAACTGTTACTGACTAGATGATATATGAATATTCGTTGAAAGAATGAACAAGCCATAGTTATATGATCTCTTATTTTTTAATTCACTTGGTATTTTTCTGCATATCCTTCAGTTTCATTGGGTATTTGTTAAAGAAATGTAGAGTATCAGCAGATACCAGTAAGTCAGTTGAATCATATCCCTAAAATACATGGTAGCCAGATACTAACTCAGTCAGCTGATTCATTTCACTCAGACTAAGGACTTTAGTGAAATGAAAGATTGTTGAAATGAAACTGCAATGAAAAAAAATGTTTTGATCACATAAATCAAAGGGAAGTCTTGATACTTGTTTAGTCATCTGAAATAAATCATGAATAGAATGTTTTGTTCTGTTTATGTGGAGAAAGTTATTCTGTATATAAGGTTAAGGGGCTAATTGCCAAAGTTGCATTCTTTGCACTGTAGAAATAGTAGTGAGAGAGAGAAAATAATATAGGAAAGACTGAAAAAATAGTTAAATTCAAGTTAATGTTTAAGATAGAGAATTGTTCAGATAAAAATATAACTCTGCAAGTTATTTCAATACAATCTGGCAAGAATTGAGAAAAAAAAAGAGAGGATGATAAGGAAAGAAGTAGAATGATAAAGGAGAAAGAAATTTTTTAACCCAAGTGCAACAGAAACAATATCTTCAGCGGAAAAGAAACTGTTATTTGCATTGTGTCTCACTCAAGGGAAGAAGGGTAGCCTAGATTATATAGAGAGTTATAATATCAATAAAGATGGGAGTACTGTGAAAATGTGTAGCGAATATTACGTACATATATATTTATTTACATCTAAGTAGGATGTAGTATGAGAAAGAGTTGGAAAGGTAGCTTTATGTCATTTAAAACTTTGCTTTTGAAAACATTTTCTGTACATACAAAGTTCCTATTTGTGGTATATGTATACAACTTAAATATCTACATATACATTAGTAGTCCTGCTCAACCTTTTTACTAATGGGGTAAACAGTTGAAAAGTTTATAGACCCCTGCTTTAGAAAATAGACAGTCTTGGCCCCTCCCTGGTCATGCAAGTACTTAAAGTACAGCACTATGAAACTGTCTGAAGCTACTGCAGCATGAGTTCAATTCCAAGCCAGGCAGGTGACTGACATGGCTTGATAGACCTCTCCTCTCCCCACCTGCTGCACTCCTCAGCATTGTATTTCAGTTAATCTGCCTGTTCTGCTCCCCACTCTGTCTCTGGTGAATCTTTTCACCACACATCTGGACTGTGCCCCAGTTTTGTATGCATAAAGAAATAAAAAAAATGGTCTTCAAACATTTATATGGATAGGTTATAGAAAATCAAGTGTCATGGTAATCTGGGTAAAAGATGGAAACAAAGAAGTCTCTGGAGTTATGGAAAAGAGAGGCATCCACTGCAGTTTTCCATGCAAAAAAAAAAAAAAATGAGAATGATTTAAGGCATTGTCACTAGAGATAAAATAAGGAGATCACTCAAGACACATTTTTTGAAGCAAATTCAACATGAATTCTTAAATGACAGGTTGAGTTTGGGAATTGCTAAGAAAGTGATGTTGAACAGTAACTTAAGGTTTCAAGCTTTGACATGTTCGTTGTTCTTTCTACTTCACATTCTAGTTAGTAGTATGCAGGTCTCTGATTTTCTGTGGCAGAAACAGAGTTTTAGTTATCCTGAGGGGTACTGGACATGGGATAAACTTATTCTGATAAGAAAATTCTGGGTAGTGGGGCCTTCCTGGAAGCACAGGGGTTAAAGTCTCAGTGCTCTCAAGCTATCAGCAGCCACTATAACACCTGTTCAAACCCTGGCCAGGGAGCTGACCCACATGGCTCAGCACAGCAGACCTCTCCTGTCTCCCCTGCTGCTCTGCTCAGCAGTGTATTTCAATAGATCCACCTGTTTTGCTCCCAGCTCTGTCTCTGTTGAATCTTCCTATCACACACCTTTGGCCTACACCCCAGTTCTTGTATGCATAAAAAAAAATTCTGGGTAGTGAAGTTATCATCAGAAATGGAAAGAATATCCAATGGCTATCTTTTGTGGGAAAGATATAATAAGTTTGTTTGGATCATTTTGATATTTTAGTTCCTGTGGGAATTCAAATAAATCTTTAAGGTAAAATTTGGAGACTTTATCAGTTTAGGTAAAACTGAAAGGACAATTAAAGTGACTTAAAATACACATGATATTAATATATTTGGAAGTCTGTGAATTATTTATACTTTTCTTTGATCATTACACAGTAACCAAGAAAAAAAGAACGAACTATTGTAGAGATGGGAATTAAAGGCTTGATAGGGGAAAGACAACAAGGCTTAGAAGTTATAATTATAGAAGAAGGATTAGTAGATATATTTCTCAGACAATGGCAACAGGGAGGATGTAAATAGAGAGAAAATGGAAGTTTTGTGAACCAGATATCTGTGTGATAAATAGTAGATCCTGTTGGAATAGTTATAGTAGGAAGAATGAAAAAGCAGGAGTCTAGAATTACAAAATTCAGTTTTAAAAATTATTCCCTTAGAATCATACAGCTGATTGCCACATATGTTAAGACACAGCACACGTGCTTACATACAATCTATAAAATTAAACTGGAAGATAAACCACTCAATACAAAGAATTAGCAGAAAAAATAGAGAATTTACTATTAGATTTTAATAAATATCATTTCCTCCTGAATTTTCCTCTTCCTATACAGTTTTAATGATAGTATGTATATTTCATCTGGTCTTCCAGATATATCAGTGCATCAAAAAAAAAAATAGGCCAATCCTTAACTGTATTTCCTCAAATAGAGATAGAATAAAAGAGAGAGATAGGAGAGAGAGAAATTCATCATAGACACATTTGCTGAAAAAGTCTGGCAGATGAACAAAACATGATTTTTTGAGAGGTTCTGTAATGGATAGTTCTTTTTCTCACTTATGTACTTATGTGAAGCTAGGAAAGATAGTAAAGTGCAAAAAAAAAATCTACCAACTTAAAAAAATTAGAAAATCTTAGCAGCTTTGAGTGTAGCGACTCAGTTAAGTTATCCAAATGCTCTTAAGGCTGCCTTTTTATTTCCTTTCATTTTGACACCATGATATAATGTTTCATTTCTCAAAATCAGAAAGTGAACAAGATAGATACAGTAAATGGATAAATTCTACATCTGTGATTTTTCTCATTGGTAGTAAAAATAATGTCATATCTTGAGGTCAAAGATTATTAAACATAAAACAATAAAATTACCACGTTTCTAATATTTTTTTCTATCTCCTAGAGGAAGAGGGCCAAGAAGCATATTTGAAATTTTCTCATTTTCTCCACACATTTGAATCACAATTTTTATTTTTAAAGCATAATTAAAGAAGTATGTCCACTTATGGCGATGCTATAAAACATTCAATTCAGTTTAGGTTAATAAGAAATTGGAATCCATAATAAAATATATTAATATACTGTTATTTTATTTAGTAACTTTATCATAGCATTTTGTATGTTTTGTATTTTTTCTGTCACATTATTTTAGAAGGGGAAATACAGTAAAATGATTTTTGATACTATCAAGCTGAAATCCTTCTAGTATATCCAATAGGGTATATTAAGAACATTTTTTCTTAATATTATCTATTGTAATCATTTAGAAATTGTGAAATCTAGTGAGATACCTAACTACCTAGCACTAGATTAGAAAGCTTGAGAGATTCTGTCATCAGCAGTTTATTCTTTTAGTCTTGTTTCACAAATTGCTATCCACAATTTACTTTTAGGGCTATGTGTGCTAAACTATTTATATGATTGTCAAGGACAAATTGTTCTGATATTCATACTGTGTTGTTTTACACATTGCTCCATTAAGAAGAAGTTTCCTAGGGATTAAGGAATCTGTTTGTTTTATTAGAATTCCTCTATTTGTGGTGTTTCTTTCAATGAGATGATCAATTTCTGTTTGGCATTATAAGAGTGCAAAATCTTTTTGGTGGTAGAGAGGTTGTCTCTCTTTAAGTGAAAAATTTATTTAATATCTTTGATGCCCTTAATGTTTTTGCAGCTCTTTCTCCTTGGCTAGAAACAAAATACAGAAGAAAAAAAATTGAAAAAGAGAGGAAATGAGCGGCTCTCTAGAGATTTATTCCCGCATCTACTCTATCTGAATCCTTGATGTACTTTCTAGATTATTAATCCTATGTTTTAAACCATAATAGAAACCAGGAAATGAAACCCATAGCAAGTTAACTACATAAACTTGACTCTGATATTAAAGCCAAAGAGCAAAAACAAACAAAAAAGAAACCCACATTAGAATACTATTATAGTCTACCTAGAGGACGGAGGAGTTTGACCAATATTGGGAAAATACTCATCTAAAATTTATATATTCCCTTCAAATAAGTTATACAGCATTAAGACATGGAATGATGGAAATTATTTCATAGTTAGCAAAGCAAATGTATAGCTTCAAGAATTAGTTTATGAAGAATAGCATTGAATAAACTTGACATTTTGACATCTGTTAAATAGGAAACTATTTATTAATGCAAAATGATTTTTTTGTCACTCAGTTTAATGTTAATATTGAATCATTACAACCAATCCCATATAGAACTTTACTAATCTCTATTAGGAGTAACCCCCTCAAGGAGTGTGGGATTCCACGTGGCTCTCCAGTTCCCAGATGGGAAACTACTTAGTTTTCTACTAATGCCCCTGAGATAAGTCACATTTCTAGAGTTTTTGTGATTTTCTTTTCCTTACTTTATATTCCCATCCTACGTGTAGTATCAGGGAGTATAACCTCCTGCTTAACTCAGTGTTTAACAGTGTATTCTAACTCTCAATTAAAATTCATGAAAAGCAGTATGCAAAAGGAAAGATTTCACCTTTTTAAAATTTGAATATTTTTATTTTAAATTTTAATTTGATATTTCCTTAACTTCTGAACTAAGAATTTGGAATTTGAACTATGAATTTGTGATCTTTTGTTCCTGAACTCATCTGACAGATGCTTTCTAGCTAATGGATTGAGTACCTTTTCTCTTTCTAGCCTAAATACTGAGAGAGATTCTATAATTGTTTATAATTCAACAGAGAAAATGTGGCATATTAATTGTTATCTGACCCTACATGAGAAAACCTTTCTATCTCCTATGTAATAAAATCCAAAAGGATATTTCCACCAAAAAGGTAACTATGTCATTACATTGTTTCTGACAATGTTTCAGAGAGGTTTAGATCCTTTGGGAGAATTCCCCTAAGATGGAAAAATAGAGGTTGTTAGATTAAATATCCATAATTTATATCTGGCCCCCTACATGCAAATTTCATGAATTTGGCCCAGTTCAATTCCTCATCTTTAAAGCTAGGAATAGTAATATGTATATATCTGTTAATAAACTAGAAATTTGAATGCATCTAGCATTAGTTTGAGATGCTGAGAAAGGGGGAGGGGAGGGAAATCATTATATTTGAAGGCTCCAAATGGTCAAGTATTAGCAAATTTATATGGCCCTTAATATAGCAGAAGCTCAAATTTGATTAGGTGAAATTTCTTATGTTTTTTTTTTCTGTTTTGCTTTTGTTTCCTTTTAAAATTTATGGTCTTTTTCAATATAAAATATTCCTTTAAAAAGGAATGCTTCTACTGAATCTACTACTAGTTAACATTTGCATCATTGGATATGCATTCAATGATAAAAAAATATCACTAGGTAAATCTAGTTTGTCCCTTCCAAATCAACTGAACTGGCTCCACTGATATTCATGCTTGCTAATATTTTCTAATAATCTGGAGTTTTGTTCTCCTTTTGTTATGTTTGGAAAATATGTGCTTTAGATAGCATGACTGTGTGTTCAGACTGCCAAATGCCAATAGGAGCAGACTGCACAGCAAGAGAAGTGCTTTTGTTTGACAATGTGTTATACACTATTGATAATGATTTTGAAATTGAAGTTGGTTCTCTTGCCTTTTGCTCAGCATTATGAAATTTAACATTATCTCTATTTCAATTAAAGAGCAATGGTTAGTGCTGTTGTTTATGTTCATTCCTCCTGTCAGTGTATGTGTGTGATTTTAACATGTAAGGTTTTAGTCTCCCGAATGCTTTTGAGTTTTGTCCAGCACAACATATTTCTTAAGGTACATTTACTCAGCAGAGACTATTCATAATACTGCTTGTTTTCCTGATGCAAGTGTTAATTCAGTCTTTCCTGTCTTCTGTTCTCAATTCTTTTTAAGTATATTTTTATTAAGGTAACATTCTTACAACACTATATAGTTCAGGTATGTTCTTAATTCTTAAACCTGGGTAATATACCGTAATAACCAGTAGTGGATGCAGAATAGACCCACCACAGTACTTGGAATTTTCATGCTCGCTGCCCAACTAATACTAAGTACCTTAAATTCTTATTGGTTATATTTTCCTTTAGAGGAAAAGTGAAAGAAAAGAATTGGAAATCTCACTTTCTACCACTATGCAAATTGCTTAGCAGTTTACAAATGTCAGATCTTAAGAGTAAATTATTTTCATTTTCATCACAGCAGCTTTTTTAGCTAATAAATGAGATAATTGTACTTGTCTCATACTTGAAACCAATATCGAAGGTCATGGAAAAGACTACAGAAAAGCAGGTAAATAAAGATTATTGAATCAAGGGTATTGTCGGTTTTTATGTGTGCATTTGTCAACCCTCAGGACAGAGGTAGGGCTTCCAATCTTGATCTGGAGAAAACTGCCAGATTTTGAGGACCCAATAGTGTTATGAAGGGAGAGTTTCCACATTAAGTGGTTCTTCATGCATTACTCCTGAAATTTACCAGACTGCTAAAAGTAATTCTGGGTTGTCATTTCAGGTTTATGAGAAATAATTCATATAATCCATACTATTTTAGTGAAATGTTACAGACCTATTTATCTAATATACTCTCACAGGGGCCTCACAGAAGAATCTTCACACTGATAATGATATTTGAGAATTACTAAGGACCTAGAAAGAAAACTGGGCTATTTTTACACATTTTGTTTTTCTCTTCAAAGACAATTAAAAATGTGTGTTACTTCATGAGGCCATTTTACTGAGAAAAAAAGACACATATTTAATAAATCAGAACTTTTGGTAGGAGTTCACTAACCATACATTCATTTCTCATTTATCATGCTTGCAATTTTGTGGCTAGTATGGCACTCAAACTGTTGGCACAAATATCTAAAATGTTTCCAATTTACTTTCATTCTGCCACACAAGGTAAACAAAGTCTCATGAATCCAAACCTTTTGTTCTTGCCTTGCCTGTGCATCCTTTCTCAGGGGATGGTGGTCATAGAAACTGAAACTGCTAATGTTAGAACAGTTTGGTTAGAGCCAAAGTTCCATCTTGAGGATAATGAAGCAGAAAGAAGGAAGAAGCCTGTGTTCTTGATGAATCTATTTGGGCACAAGGTGATCCATGGACTATCATTTCTGAGAATTCTTGTTATTGAACATAAACTGTTTATCAAACTTCCAATTTCAGGTAGCTGAACATATTTCTACTGAAACAGCCCTGCCATTTTTATCTACCATATCGCTGGTTTCAAGACTTTATTGTGCATCAGTTATCTGAAGGATTTGCTGTAGCATAAATTTGTTGGGTCGTCCATAGGTCTGTGGTGGCACTTGACGACTTGATATTCTAATAAATTCCAAGGTGCTGTGTATGCTGATAGTCTAGAGAGCACTTTGAGAACCAATGTTCAGCTGAGTGACTTGTGAAATATAAATCTTAATATGACAATAATAATCTTAAAATATGTCCCTCAAAAGAAAACCCAAGCTCCTTGCAATGACATCTTTTTTTTCTTTGTTCTCATATTTCTTCCATTGTTGATCCTAAATTCCTGACCCACTCTACAATCCATAGTTTACTGATGACACTCTAATCTATTTCTAACACATTTTCCTCTTTGCCCAGACTATTCTATTATTTTCTGATGCTTCCAACTAGTCCCTCAAAATGGAGCCTTTATTCATCTAAGTCTTGGATTAAGTACCTTATATTAATAAACAATTGTTTGTTTATTTTTAGCTTTATCCATGTAATATTTTGGAACAGAGTCTATGGCATTCAGGTATCTTGAGACCCTATCACTAATACCCAACATAGGTACTAAGTCACAGGAGGCACTCAGAAAAATACTTGCCCAGTGAAAAAGATATTTCTTGAAGAATCAACAATGTTAAGTGTTTAGCATAGTCTTTCTGTACTCATTGGCTGAAATAGAACCTCTCTTTCTATATAGATTTATTCTTTATAATATATACAATTTAGTAGTTTGCCGTAATCACTTCTATCCTGATTTAAAAATAGAATAAAAACAGTGATGGGTAACCTTTGAACAGTCCTTTGCAAGGGATAAGTCCTTATTTTATCTCTCTTTTCTTTTTGATGTAACAGAAATTGAAACCAGAAAAATCTCACAGAACAGATGCCCTTGCAATTGAAAAGCACTCCCTCTAATAATGCTTGGCATAATTTTTGTTAGGTTTGTATCTCTGGTATAATTACATGATGATTTTAATGGAAATTATAAAGAAGTATTTTACAAAGGAATGGAATATTTTATGTGTAGTTATATGTAAATTTAGTCTTATAAATATGCAAGTTTTCATTCTCACATGGGTATTTGCTTAAGGATCACTCTGATAAATGCAAACAAGACTCATATTATTTATTAGAAGATTGCTGAGATATATAACAGTAATTGTCATACCACTCTGTAGAATTCACTTTCAGAATCTGCTGTTGTTCCTATTGACTGATAATGCACAGTAAAAATTGCCACATTTATAAATTCTGTTTAGATATTAAAATATCTAAGTTTTTATTTTCTTCACATGCATAAATCATTTCCTATGTGCATGTTGTTATTTACTAAGCCAATCTGGCTTTCAAATGAAGCAAAAACTCTCGTTCTTTAGTCTGTGTGGTATGATTGATGACAGTATCATTCATATTAGTGGATAATAATAGATAAAAGAAGTTTTATCTGTGAAGCCTTGCATTATATGGTATAATATATTGTAGAGGAATGTTCCATTATTGGCATTACTGGTTTTGTTTTCCCAATATTAAATTTGAGGTGGCATTAACATTAGTGTCCATTTTACAAGTTGGGTTTTCTCTCATAATATAAAAAACAGTACTTTTGTAAGATATATTTATTTTTTCAAACCATGTTAGTTTCATTTCAATAAATATAATAACCACTTATTGAGAGGCTTCTAGAAAGGTTAGCACTGTTTAGATCTGGTTTGAAGTACATTAATACATAAAAACAAAGGTAAACACTGAAATTATTTTGTAATTCTGAGTACATCAAACCAACTTCATTGTAAAGTGCTTGTTTTCGGTCATGGCAAGTGCCCTTTGCTTATTTCCTATTTCTTTGTTCACCAAACTATTTAATGAGTCAGGAGATGTTCTAGCTTTGTAGGAGAAACTCAAAGAGGACACAACTGTCCCTTGAGCAATACTAAGATATTGTTCTAAAGATTTTATTTAAATAATTTAAAATCTGAGGTGTGGTTCGATGATGTTAGTAGATTAAACACATGTCAAGTCATATAAATCATGCATTATTGAATTCACTATCTCTATTTTTCTCCATTTTATGACATATTGAAATAATCAGATACAACATTATCCTTGAGGCAGTGGAAAGGCAAAAGTTCTTGATGATATGACTAGCATCATTTTTCCACACCAAAAACACTGAGAGTCAGGCTCTTTTCCTAGGTAGTACCAGTGCTGGCAGTTTATTTAAACCCATCCGTGATCTATATCTATGTTCTTTTTTTTTTTTTTTTTAATGCTTCTAGAACTGGGGCATAGACCAGAGTTGTGGTGTGTTTGAGGATTCACCAGAGACAGAGTGGGGAGCAGAACAGGCAGATAGACTGAAACACAGCTGAGGGGAGCAGCAGGTGGGTCAGGAGAGGTCTGCCAGGCCATGTGGGTCAGCTCCCTGGAGGAGGATGGAACTCATGCTGCAGTGGCTTTAACTCATTGTGCCATTAGGGAGAACCTCTTTCTTTTAACAATAACAAACAGTTTTCATTGTAAAGGTACTTAATCTCTTCTAATTAGTTTATACCCAGATATTTAATACTTTTTGGTACAGTTGTAAAGGGATAGTTTTCTTGATTTTTTTTCTTATAATTTGTTTTGTGCATAGGAATACAACAGATATTTATATACTGATTTTGTGGACTGGCAAAATAAATATTTACTCTAATGATTTATTATTCCTAATGGTTTTCTGTGGAGTTCTTAGGGTATTCTGTGTATGCTATGTCATCTGTAAATCATGATAGTCTTACTGTTTCTTTATAACTTTAGATACTTTTTATATCTTTCTGTTGCTTAACTGCTCTAGCACAGAATTCCAATATAATGATGAATAGTAGTGATGAAAAAGGAAAACCTTGTACCTAATCTTAGAACAAAAGCTTTAATTTCTCATCACTTGGTATGACAGTACTGAATTTTTCATACATCACCTTTATTATATAGAGGTATGTTTCTTCTTGCCCCACTTTTTGATAGTTTGTCATAAATTGATGTTTAATCTTGTCTACTGCTTTTCTGGTTCTATTGATATGATCATAAGATTTAAAAAATATATTTATTTATTTATGCATACAGAACTGGGGTACAAGCTAGAGGTGCAGGGGTGGTGACATAGTTCGCCAGAGACATAGTGGGGAGCAGAACAGACAGATTGATGAAGTACACTGCTGAGAGTAGCAGCGGGCCAGACAGGAGAGGTCTGCCACAGCATGTGGATCAAACCCACACTGAAGTGGCTGTGGCTCACTTGCAGTGCTGTGTCCTAACCTCCTGTGCCACCAGGGAAGTCCTGATCATAAGATTTTTAACTTTGCTTTGTTGATGTGGTGAATTGCATTGATCAAGTTTTGATGTTGAACTATCCTTGCACCTCTGGATTAAAATACATTTGCTCATAATGTGTGATTCTTTTAAAATATTCTTGATATGGTTTCCTGAGGTCTTCTTCATGTTGCTTTAAGTGCTGTGCATTTCTGGCAAGCCTTCATTTCCATGAAGCTCTTATATAAATCCATCAGACATTAATTGCTAAGTTAGGTAGATAAAATCAGTGGAATGTGTCAAGAATCAGATGAAAACACGATGCACATACTATCATCCCCTCATGGCATGATTAAGAAAAGGGATCTGAAGTCTTTATCTAAGGACCACATTAAAGGAATAGTTAATGAATAGAAGGCATTAGGTCAAGAGGTCAGAGGCTTAAGAAAACATGTTTGGAGAGTGATAGGCCATTTAGTTAGTTGGATCTTAGTATTTAAGGTGGGGAGTTGTAAGACAGTATACAAAATTATTCTAAAATTTATTTATCTTGGTTATTTAGTCTAGCACTAATCTAGATACTTCATAGATTATGATATACATATATATACATATATATATAATATTGAGATACATATATAATATTGAGATAATATTTCTATATTCCTGAAACTGGAGAAATTATCTTGGATTACTTGTTGAGACAAATTATTCATTTGCGTCATTAAAAACAGAGAAACTCCCCAGCTGGAAACAGGGTTTAGCTAAAACAATGAAGCAGAAGAGGAAGTATGAGATTCAAAGCATGAGAAGGAAATGATCTTCTCTTAGCTTTGGAGAGACAAAACCCAGGAATTATTGATGGCCTCTAGATATTGAAAATAATCAACTTTGTCGAAAGGCAACATGGAAAGAGGACATCAGTTATACATGACACTCAGTTAAGATAAAAATTTGAATGAACTGGCCCTCCCTGGTGGCGCAGCGGGTTAAAGCACAGCACTGAGAATCTAAAGCGGCTTCCGCATGAGTTCGATGCCCGCCTGCCCGGGAGGTGACCACATGGCGTGGCAGACCTCCCCTGACCCGCCCGCTGCTCCCCTCAGCAGTGTACTTCGTCGATCTGCCTGTTCTGCTCCCCATTCTGTCTCTGGTGAAGCCTCTCGCCGCCCCTGAGCCTCTGGCCTGTACCCCAGTTCTGTATGCACAAATAAATCTTTTAAAAAAAATTTTTTGAATGAACTTATGAGCCTATTCGTCTCAGAGCCTGCAGATAAAAGCCCAACTAGCAAAGACATTTTATTTTCATCCTTGTGAAATCAGGGATGGAGAAATCAGCCTACTCATCCTGGATGTCTAGTCTACATAACTGTGAGATAATCAATTGATGTTATTTTAAACCCCTAAATTGTGGTAATTTGTTAGGGCAGCAATAGAATAATAATACAGGAGTAATCATGGTAGATACATTTATAAGCAGTGATTCTCAACTGAGCGTGATATTGTCCCCCCAGGGGATATTTGCAATAACTAGAGATGTTTTTGTTTGTCACACCAGGAGCGTGACGAGAGTGGAGGGGAGATGTTATTGGGTTGTATTAGGTAGAGGTTAAAATTCTATAATGCACAGAACTCCCCACAGGAAAACATGGGGTACAAAATAGCAAGCAAAAAAATGTAGGAAAGCTCTGGCTGGATCATTAAGATGTTTTTGTTTTAAGGAGTCTGCATTTTATCTTCATGTCTATGAACAGCTAAGGGAACTTGTTTTCAGTTTGTTTGATGGAGTATATATTTTATTTCTTTGGTGAAAAAAAGGAAGCAAGCTGTACTGAGCTAATTATAAGTATTATTATTTAGCAAAAAATATGAAAAAGTAGTTAATAAATTAAAGAACATCAACTTTCTTTCTTGCTGGTCTAACATATATATCTGTCTATGGAAGTGGCCATTTTAAAAGTAGTAATAATTGCCAAAATATGACTTACAGTATGAGTCATTCTTAAAACTGGAAGCTTAATGATATTTTTGAAAAATATTTTTTAGAAAACACCAGAAGGAAGCATTCATCTAATTAATTTCCTGTGTCTTTGTGAGATGGCTCATCAGATTAGCGATTTTTCTTATTCACATCGAATTTTCTGCGTGGTTAATTCACTGTATAATTAGGCTATTGAACATCTACTTCTTTCAAATACCTTGGTCTTAATCTCTACTTTTATTTTTCATTTGCTGGAAACTTGCATTCCTGGATGAATTTAAGACTTTCTTGTATATGTTATGTAATTCAAAACTCAGGGATAAAAATCTAAGGTCTCCTTAATTAAGCTCTTGCTAGCAAATTAATATATTTCATCTTAATAAAGATGACTAATAAGGATAATTCAAAAGTCCATTTTATAATACTTTTCATTCAAAGTCCTGAGTTTCAATTTTAATATAAACTATATTAACCATATATTTACTAAATTTGACTTATGATAAACTGGTTACTACTCCTTTAAAATAACAATTGCTATTGACCTTGTCCTTGTAGATATCAGATAGCATTTTTGTTATTACATTTCTTCATTCAGGTTATTGATTTATTTAGTTTTATTGATTTATTTAGTTTTATGTGTTCATAGTAGATAAGTATTTTTCTGGGAATGTTTAACTTATGTAACTGGCATAGGATAATATATGCCTTTCTGGCTTTTTCCCACTAAGATCTATTTGTAAGACTTCTCCACATTTTTCCACCTGTATTCATCAATCCCATTTTAACTCCACCAATGATATCACTTTTCTAGTGATAAGTACTTAGTTTATCTTCAACTCTTCCCTTCCCCTTCAAATAATGTACTATAATAGTCTACATAAGTTACAAAATGCAATTATTTGTCTAAATCTATTGTGCATGTCCATGATTTCTTTGGGATACATTTGACAGAGGTAAAATTCTGAATTAGAAGATACTCATCTTCTATATTTGACTAACATATATCAGTAGTCTCTACTGAAGATAGACACATGAACAGCAACAGGAGCATTACCTGCTTTCTGGATTTGTGGGTATATTAGCTATGAAATTAAAATACTCTGAATTTTTACTTATATATATTTGATTATTTATGACTGAACATTTCTTTGTGTGGTTATATTTTGAGGTTTTCTTCTATTTATATTGCTTGTCCATGATCTTTGTCTGATATTCTGTAACCCCTGCCATCTGTTCCTTGTTGATTTTTAGAATTCCACTGTTTTTATTATAACGTAAGCCTTTGTAAATACAATGCCAAATACCCTTCACTGTTTCTCTTCTGTGTATTAATTTTGTCTAAAGATATTTCCATTAAAGAGAAAGTATGAATATTGACTGAATAAAAGCATTTCTTCTTCCACACCACAATTTGTGCTTTAAGTTTAGTTTTTTTTTAATGTCATTTTATGACTGAATCTCAAAGCTATTTCAATATATTTTACTCTATTAATTCTTAATTTATCTTTTAAACATGAACTTTCAAAAAACTTTTTAATTTTAAACATTTTTAGATGTATAGGGAAATTATGAAAATAGTACAGAAAGTTCCAATATAACCTGTACTCAGTTTTCTTCATTACTAACATAGAAGATTAGGATGTTATCTGACACAATTAATGAACAAAATAGATACATTATGATTGACTAAAATACATATTTGACTCAGACTTTCCAAGTTTTTAGCAAATATCCTCTTCCTCTTCCAGTATCCCATAAAGGATACTATATTACATTTAAATATCATATCTTAGATTTATCTTATCTCCTATGAGAAAAAGAGTTCCTCAATGGAAAGTCAGAATATTGTACTTAAAGAAGGGAGGGCAGAGGGTAAGCAAGAACAAACAAGGGACATTGAATACAATAATACTCTTGAATGTTATGGTCATTTCCTAGCATATATGCATGTTTGTTGTGGGAGCTGACTTCAACATATATGACTTCATAATATGACTTCAAATTAAGTACTACTTCTACCTCTCCATAATTCTATTGAATTGAGAAGGAGATTAATTTTATTTTTGAAATGCATTGGAATAGTTCTTTACAATTCATAGTGTTTTCATACATCATCTTACGTGAGAAGGCACTAAGATATATATGATATATGTTTCCTATCTATTCCTTTAGTTATTCCTGGAAGCCTTCACTCTGTTACTATACAAGGCCAACTAGCTCTCAAAATCAGAGCTGCTTTTACTCTTACTTTTCCCTGTGGCAAAAAAAAAAAAAAAATCAGAGCTTTTACTCTTACTGTGGTTAACTCATTATTTTATACACCTACCATGATGCCACCTGGATATAAAGTAAAAATAGGAAGAGAGACATATCAACCAAAAATATAATAAAGCTAAATATGTGCTTTCTATAGAGCATATATTGCAGATGCTACTGATAAGTTTCAAAGCATAATTTCCTGAAGTATGGATAATACAATCTGAGATAACAGAGGTTTAATTTGAATGGAAAATAAGTTATGAGTTCATATTCTTCATCAACAGTTCTGACATTGAATTACTCTGCAGCATAACAAGAGGACTATTTTAACCCAGCAAGAACATTCTATTACAAATCAATTCAAAAATTGAAACCAACTTATTACACAGAGCAAACTCAAAAGCAAAAATGGAATGACAAGTAATGCAAAAGGACAAAATTCCATACTTTGCACATAATGATTATCATTATTACATTAGATTGAATTCACTACTCAGAAATGTTTCTTTTTTCCTAATCTAAATTTAATTCCCTAAAGGTTTATTCAAAAACCTGTAATAAATTATGGCCAGTGGAAACCTCAAGAAAGATTTTAATGCTTTATTACTGAACTGTATGATTTCTAAAAGTTTCTTTTCTTTAGATTTTTTGTAAAAATTGTTTCAACATTACTTAAAATATTTTGAGATTTTTAAAAAGTATCAGCTTTAGGGCAGATTTCTCTTATTCTTTCTTAGAAGGCTGACTCCATTTGCAGTGACAGCATTTTAAAATTTTGATTGAAAGCTGCTTTAAGTGATAAATAAAATAGGCCTGACTCACATTCCTACAGATAGCTCATGGCATCATCATGAAACATGTACTCAAATGACTGTAACTCAATACAGAATATGTACAGCTATAGACTGTATTTGGAGAAAGGAATGGTTTTTATAGCTGATAGCACTAAAAAAAGTCTTCAAAAAGATGATGTTTAAACTAGATTGGACACATGTAGATGGAAATTAAAAATGTTGTGGCCAGGCAAATAACAAAAGGAAAAGCGTAATCTTCTGACTTCCTCTTCCTCCTCACCCCTCTATCCCAGGAAATCACACTCGGTACTCTATACTGTAATATAGGCCCTAAATACACTGTTCATTTACAATGCATGTCACATTAATACCTGCCTTTACTTTGTATTCACTAAGAAAATATTCTCCTCCAAGATCAATCTCAAATGTGAACTTCCCTGGAGAGAATTTGAAGGTGTGTAAACAGATTGTGAAATGATCAGAATTGTGTTTGAGAAAGTTTATAAGAGCAGGATAGATCATGTGAACCAGATGATAAGGAAATGCCACTGTATTAATGTTAAAAAGTAAGAAGTTAATAGCAGATTATGCCAATGTCTAGGAAGAGGCAAAAATAATTATGAAAGATATCTGATTACTAATTTATCATACTTGGAGTTAGGTGATTCCTTTAAGATAAATTAAATGATTAAGATGGAAAATAGGACTCTCCCTGGTGGCGCAATGGGTTAAAACACTGCATTATGAAACTCTCAGAAGCCACTGCAGCATGATTTCGATCCCTGGCCAGGGAGCTGACCCACATGGCATGGCTGACCTCTTCTGATCTGCCTACTGCTATCCTTAGTAGTGTACTTTGTCAATCTTCCTGTTCTGCTCCCCACTCTCTCTAGTGAACCCTCTCACCTACCACATCTGTGGCCTGTACCCCAGTTTGGTGTACATAAATATATTTTTTTAAAAAAAGATGGAAAATAATGAGTTGAATACTTGTCATGTTGAGTTAAAGGGGCTGGGGTGAGCATGCAAATGGAGATGTTTCATGTACACTGGAAATGAGGTTTTGGAGCTAGTCAGAATGAAACTATATAAAATCCGATTGATTAATAAAACCTAGACTAGAAATGAAAACATGATACTATAGTTGTAATTATGCTACATTCTCATGTTTTAAACTTTTTATTTCAGATTTTTCTTTTTATTGTATTTTTATTGATATAATATTGGTTTACAACACTGTATATAATTAAGAGATAAAGGTTCACACCTCTTCAGGTGTATGTTTGTTAATATACCACCCCTATCTTCAAGGGGTGATAGTATAGATTGTGGTATCATGAACCAATATTGCTGTCAGCTACTATGGGAAGTGATGTAATGTTACTATCTGAAGATGTTTAAAGCTTAAATAAACTTCTCTGTGCAGTTTATCTGTGCAGTTTACTAAAGCTCACCATGATTAAGCTGAATTTAAGATATTAAATCATTCAGTGATTAAAGAGCTAAATTTATATTTCGAGGTGAAAGATTATCAGGTAAATTTCCCAAAGTATAAAAGGAATCAGCAGAGACTCTCCACTGAAATCCATGGCATTTACAGAAGTTACCTAGATGGATGCTAGGTTCATTTTGTTTTGTTAAAAGAATTTTCTAGTAGATGGTTATTGACTTTTAAACAGAAACAAACATTCTCTTTACCTGTAGGATAATGGAAACAATTAGTACAAGTTAACTTAAAAATTCTGCATAGAAAGTGTGAAGTGCATTTTAAAAGATCTTAATTTAAGAAACAAAATGCTTGGGCCCTCTCTGGCAGCAGGTTAAAGCACAGCACTAAGAAGGTGACCACATGGTGTTACAGACCTCTCCTAACCCGCCTGCTGCTCCCCTAAGCAGTGTACTTCATCGGCCTGTTCTGCTCCCCATTCTGTCTCTGGTGAATCTTCTCACCAACCCTGCACCTCTAGCCTGTACCCCAGTTCTGTATGCACAAATAAATAAATCTTTAAAAAAAATACTTAATTACATCTCCTAACCACACTTCTTTCAATAGATTCTACAATAGTCAAGTACTGTTGTTTTTGAAGCTTATGTTTAGAATTAAATCATAAATTTAAAAGGATATAGAAATCACAGTATTAATATTATCACCAATATCTCATCTATTATTGTCACCAAAAAAGGAGTAAGAGTTGATTTTTCACTTGTCAACAGTTATTTCAATTGAATTACTTTTAGATTGGATATATCCTGACCACAACAACATAACAGGCTTTAATAGACTAAAGAGTTTCTATACAAGATGTTTATAGCCTAACTTAATAAATATATAAAGTTCACTTAATAACATCTAACTTTGAAGAATCAACCTTTATCTCTTTTCAATTTATAATTTAAATGTTGATTTATTTTCCCCTTAAAAGATTTTCTCCTAAGCACTAGAAAGTAAAATGAAAAATTATTCCAAGTCTAGCACTGGTCTGCCCACAACATCACTTTCTCTTTCAAATAAATAACACATAAAGCTAATTAGTTTTGGGGGGCCAGGCCAAAATGCATGTTCTTGAGTATGTTATAAGGTTAATTAAACTCTTTATTTCTTGAAAATTAAATGAGAATAAATATTATATACAAAGTCATTTAATGATATGATTGTATATAATCATATATATAAAAGTATAAACAATAAGGTGTAAATAACAAAATGTAAAGTAAATATCGGTCCAAATGCAGATAAATTTAAATTTGCTCCTACAACGGTGACATACTCATTAGGCAGGAGTTCTTAATGGTAAAACTAAACATTCAAAACAAAACTAATTGACTGTTGCTTTATTCCCCACTCAGATAGGTGATGTGAATATAAACAAATGTCAACACAATCTAAAATAACCATCAACTCATCTCTATTTTGCTAGCTTTACTGTAGAGAATATCTTTATTCTCCATACCCTAGCAATTTGCATTTATCACAGTATCACAGTATACTTTTCATTTTTTGCATCTGCTTTCAAAATATGTGAATCGATATTTGCTTATTAACATTCTGACCACACCTGTTTTGTTGTCATTGGGCTTTGTCCTGGGGTGAATGAGAGATTAGTAAGCAGAAAATTATTTCCACTGGCTTCTATTCTAGACGAAAATGTCAACACTGTTTATATAATGGTCCTAAGAGTTGATCTCAGTCTTGGCTCTAGAATAGAGGACTGAAACATCTGAATATATGGTACAGCATATTTGTAAACCCTGACTTGAAAATTTTGACTTGAATAGGGAAATTATCAAGTTTTAGATAAGTATCCTTACTCCTTGAAGAAAGCAAGTTTAACTGGTAATATTAACTATAAAGATAAAAATCTCTGATTCTGAAAAGTCCTTGGCACTTACACAGGTGCATTTAAAATAACACTTTATGTATAATTAACCTTAAATATTACAATAGATATTTTGAAGAATTGATTATCATTTTCTTTGATTCATAAATAAAAGTAAAAGGAGCATTTCCAGAATGAGAGGGCTTAGGCTGGAGAAAAAAGCATTTATTGATTTTTCAGATATTGAACCATCCTTGCAACCCTGGAATAAATGCCACCTGGCTACAGAGTATAATATATTTTTAAAAAGATTTATTTACTTATGCATACAGAACTGGAGTACAAGCTAGAGGTGCAGAGGTGATGAGAGGATTCACCAGAGACAGAGTGGGGAGCAGAACAGGTTAACTGATGAAGTACACTGCTAAGGGGAGCAGTGGGCGAGTCAGGAGAGGTCTACTACGTCATGCAGGTCACCTATGTGGCCAGGGATTGAACTCATGCTGAAGTGACTTTAGCTTCTTAGTGCCGTACTTTAACCAGCTGCACCACCAGGAAGAGCCTGGAGTACAATATTTTTAATGCATTGTTGAGTTAGTTTCTAATATTTTATTTAGGAATTTTGTGCTAATAATCATTAAGGAAATTGGTCTGTAGATACCATTTTTGTGTGTGTGCTATCTTTGCTTGGTTTTAGTATCTGTATAAATTTGACCTATAAAATATATTTTATGACTATTTTCTCATTCTCAAAATTTTGGAAGAGTTTGAGAAAGACAGTTATTAGTTCATATTTGGGGGTTTGGCAAAATTTCCATTGAAACCATATGATCCTGGGCTTTTGCTTTTTGAAAGACATTTGATCAATGTTTCAATTACTGTGTTTGTATTTGAAATAATTAGTTTTGTATTTCTTCCTTATTCAGTTTCAGAAGTTTTGATATTTATGAGAACTTGTCAATTTCCTCTAGGTTATCTATTTACTGGCATGAAAATATCCATAATCTCTTTATTTCTAAGATATTTTATGAAACTTCTCATTTGTGTTTTTGATTCTGTGTATTAGAATGTTATTACTGTATCAACAGAAAGGAATGAAAAAAAAAAATCATAAAACCATATCTATAGATCCAGAGAAAACATTTTAAAGGATCCAACATCCAGTGTCAGTTTATAAAATCAATTTAGAAAAATAAGCTGCATTCCTCTATACAAATGATTAGCTAGAATGAAAAAAGTCAAGAAAACAATTCTATTAACAATCACATTAAAAAGAATTAAATGCCTAGGGGTCAACAAAGTACCTAAACAATGAAAACTGTAAGATATCGTTAAAGAAATGAAGAAGATACAAAGAAATGGAAAGATATCTTTGCTCATGATTGGAAGAATTTATATTGTTAAGATAGCTATCTTACCCAAATCAATACACAAATTCAATCCAATGCCTATCAAGTATGACAAAAAAAAAAAAAAAAGTAAAACAAACGACAGTCTCAAACTTCAAAGAGACACCCAGACCAATAAAATAAAACTGAGAACCCAGAAATAAACCCATAGTTATGTAGGCAGTTAATCTATGACAAAGGAGACACAAATGTACATAGAAGAAAGGAGCCTCTTTGTAAATAATAGTGCTACACGCAAAAGAAGAAACTGGGCCATCATATCACATCACATACAAAAATTAGTTCAACATGTATAAAACACTAGTCTGTAATACCTGAAGTAGGAAAGGTCATAGGAGAAAACATGGCTAAAACACATCATGACACTGGTTTTAGTGATGCTGTTATGGTTGGATTTATCTCCAATAGAAAGAGAAAGAAAAGAGGATATAATAAAGTGGAACTACATCAAACTGAAAAGCTTCTGCATAATGAATGAACTATATCTAAAAGAAAAAGACACCTTACTGAATGGGGGAAAATATCTACATACTACCATCTGACAAGAGGCTGTTATTCCAAAATCTACCAAAAACAAACAAATAAAAAAAACCCATACAACCCAGCTGAAAGAAAACAACCCAATCAAAAATTGGGCAGACAACCTAAGTAGACATTTATGCAAGAAGATATACAGATGGCCAATAGGTACATAAAAAAATGGTCATCAGTCATCACCGGCCCTCGTTGGTGGCACAGCAGTTTAAAGCACAACACTAAGAAGCTAAAGCCACTTCAGCATGAGTTCAATCCCAGCCCCGGAGTTGATCACATGGTCCCGCAGACCTCTCCTGACCTGTCCGTTGCTCCCCTCAGCACTGTAGTTCATCAGTCGGCCTGTTCTGCTCCCCACTCTCTCTGGTAAATCCTCTCACTGCCTCTGCACCTCTGGCATGTACCCCAATTCTGTATGTCTAAATATTTTTTTTTTAAAAAAATGGTCATCATCACTTGTCACCGGGTAAATACTAATCAAAAGCCACACTGAGGTAGAATGAGATAGGACACACATTTGTGAAAATAAGCCATATCAAAAAGACTGGAAACGGGTGTTAGTAAGGATATGAAGATAAAAGGGAACTTCCTATACTGTTGATGATAATGTAAACTTCCTATACTATTGATGATAATGTAAAAAACAGTATAGTGTTTTCTCAAAATATTACAAATAGGCTTGTTCTATGATGTAGCAATTCTGCTTCTAAGTATCTAATTGAACAGTGTATTTCATCGATCTGCCTGTTCTGCTTCCTGCTCTGTCTCCTCTCACCGCCCCTGCACCTCTGGCCTCTACCCTAGTTCTGTATGAATAAATGAAAAAATCTTTAAAAAAAATATATGGTATACACAATGAAATTCTACTCAATTATTAAAAAAATATATGAAGAACTCTTGCCATTTTCAACAACATAGTTGAACTGGAGGGGAAAATGCTAAGTGAAATAAGTCAGAAGGGAAAAGACAACTACAGATGGTTTCATTTATATGTGGAATACAGAAAAACAAAACAAAGGATCAGACAAAGCCAAATCAACAACAGCTCAATAATAACTAGAAATCTGACAATAAACTTGATGCTGCCTGAGAGCTAGAGGATGTGGTGTGTTGTTACCCTGTGGACTATGGACTAGAGTGCCTGATTGGTGGGTGTTGTATGATAATATATATTTGTAGGTATGTGACCTTCCATTGCTGAATCATATACATTGTTCTATATCAATGTTACTTCAATAAAAAATGAAAAAAACAGATTATATTTTAAAAAGCTTGGGACTAAGAGAGGGAAAATAGGAAAAGTACGACTTTCCTGAAAACACATTTCAAAAGGCAGAAATAACTAAATGAGAGGCAAAAGAAAAAACTGGGAGAGGCATGGAACAGGAACTCTGGCATGGCAGCCAGATATATTTGTTGGGCTGTAACAGGTTATTGAAAGCAAAGTGAATTCTTGGAGCTGGTAAATGTCTTTAATTATAATAGCTGGCAAGCCAGTTAAGCAGTTATATTTATAATAGGACACCCAAAAAGAATTTGGGGTTGGAGAGTCCAGCATTGGCAGCATACAAAAATGTCTATAGGCAGACTGGAGTGAGGATCTTGAGTACCTACAGCTCTAGTTAGAAGAAAAATCAAACAGCATCCTCCCAAAAGGAATGCATGGCAGTACAATGCAGGTTAGCAGCACAAAATAAGATCTCATTTCTTGATAGAGTGTATCTACTTCAACACTGGAACTAAAGATTTTGGGTCTGAGGCAATTTTTTTTTTTGAATGATACCTCCATTAATCTCCATTTACTGAGATAGATTAACTCCATGCTTTAAAATGGATTCATAACTTTTTGTAGCAGTTAAGTTTCTCCAGAAAACAAGTAGAGGAAAGTATAAATATTCATTTTTACTTTACTTATTAATGGTTTATTAAATCAAGCATTTACATAAAGATTGAGTTACTTCTATGTTCAAGGCTTGGAGTTAAGCTGGCTACAAAAATGTTAATGTTTCAATCTAGCATTAGAACATGTAAGACCTAGTTGAAAGATAGATAAACAAACTTGAACTCTATCAAAAAAATCTACACCTACTTTTAAAAAAGTATAAAGGAAACACAAGAATCCCATTAACTAAGTGTGATGTCATGAAATATCTCTGATCCGTTGGTAAATCTTAAAAAGGTTAAGTTTATTTTTTCCATCTAAAGAAAGTAGGGGTGGGGTGGGGAAGGAAAACAATAATTTTATGACTTAAACAATAATAGTAAATACCAGTTAAAGGATATTTGTTGTCACATAGTTACACATGTAATCTTATCTAATCTTAACAACTCCATGATACCTCCATTTGTAGGTTCAGTATTTGAATCCTAGAATGTTTAAATCATTTAGTTAAGTTCCCAAAAAGTGAAAGCTGGATTTTGATCATTTATTTTTGTTTTGTTTTCTTCAAAATTTTCTTCTCTTTTCATTATATAATAATGCATTTCATATGGTCTGAGGAGGCGAAAAGTGAAATATGTCAGGTGTATAGACTTCATGAGAAATGTTTTCATAGGCATTATAACAGTAGAATGGACAAGAGTCAGAATATGAAGTCCTCTGCATAAATTGGTAAGAGAAAAGGAAGGAATTAAGCTTAAGAAGAAACCTCAATAAGCTTACTGAAATGGTATATTATTCATCATGAGGATGATGAAACTTCATTTTATTCTAAGAGTGCAGTAATTTTAGATAAAAAGAATTTAGAAAATTATGTTGTTCAACTCTTCAGATTTACAATACAAAGACTGTGACCCACATCAAGAACATAAGTTAGCTTCAAATTAAGGATTCTTTAGCTCTTTTTGGGAGCTGTACTGAGCTGTGTTCTTCTTTCAGGATGAGTACTGAGGGGCCACAATTGGTGGGGAGAAGTGAGCTCAATAAGATGTGGGAAAGCAAAGACTATGTGTAAGACAGCATGAATACTATGAACATGGGATGAAAAAATTAGGGAGCCAAGTAATCAGTCCTATGGTTTTCTTAATAAAAACAAACTAATCAATCATTCCAACTACCAGGTCTTTAGGACCTGAAAAGTATAAAAGATTTTCAGTTCATAATAGAAAATTTCATTGAGGTTTATTTGTATGAGATAAATACAGTGAACTAGAAGAGTCAATTTTCTGATTGTGTCCTTAAATTTCCAACCTTTAATTTTAGGATGACTTTGATAACTATAACTTAGACTAAGAGTCTAAAAAAATGTGTTCACCTATTAACCAAAGGTTTTCTTGTCTAAAAAAAATTGAGTTGACTCCAAGTTGTTTATAATAAAAATATCAAAAGAAAAAAATAAAAAAGGAAAGAAAACAACTTTCAGCTGTGTCCTCATTGTAGACTTTTCATTACTGTTGACAATGAAAATGAGATTTATAAAGAACACAGCTGGAATTTTAACTCTTTAGTTGAGATAAAAAATTTGGCAGTTAGAAAAATCATCCTTTTGACTTGTAAACAAAACAAATCTTATATAAATGTCAGAATAAATAAAGTAATTCTTTTTCAGATGGTTACTGTTTTGACTACACTGTACTCATCATATCTATTAAGAGATTTAAGGTAGATAATTTATCACTTTTATTGCCATCTTAACCTCAGACACAATTATTTAAAGTGAAATAAATATATACTTAACAAACAAGGAAGATATATTACTAATTGTCACTGGGCAGTCAATTGCCAGTTAGAGTAGCCACTTGTGTAAACTCTGTCAAACATGCTGACCCAAACACGTCTCCCAGCGATTTCCAACATCTGGCTTAAAAGCTTCCCTGTAATTATTTTCACTTTGCATAAGCAAAACTCACTAAACCCTGCATCTGTGATGGTGATATACAAAACATATGAATTTGGAGGGATTCACTAGATAATGCTAAAGAAATTACACCAATGGCTCTAAGTCATTTAATTCCTGCTCTTGGTGAATTAGCCAGCAGCAAGGCCTTTTTCTCTTCAAAAGATTATATAGTTCTTCTTGACTGGTGTCTATTGTAGTTTTGCTGTAGTGTTTGATACACAGAAATTTACATATAGCAAAGTTATGTAGATGGGCATAATTTTTCTTGATGGCTTACCCTATCTGATTTTCAGAAGAAGAAGCAAGCCACAAAACCATGCAGGTATCATATATATGCATATAGAGAGATATAACCTCAAAATTTTGCCACTAGAAAGCTGTATGTTGTATTTTGATATAATTTTCTTAGGAGACATTTAGCATATTGTTTTATCAGCATTTTCCAAATCTAATAGTGTTTAAATATGTAGGTTCACAAAGACTGCAAATAATGTACAACCGAAGATTGTAGATGCATATATTTGTGAATGGAATATGGGTATTTTCTGACATCTGGTATCCCTCCACTATATCATACCTTGTCCAAAAAATGTTGTGCTCTAATTGTATGTCAGAATGCCATAATAAAATACTAATTGATTATACTTTGATGCATTAACCTTGGAATTGTACTCATCCATATCAAAATGTTCAGTACTATTTTGAAGATATGTTTATTTTCTTAACACTCATCTTTGGTTAGCTATTCCTCTCAACCTGCTCAGGGGAAACTGGAATAGTCTAGGTTGGATGATGTATATTTATTAGCTTCAGAATCACATCTGTGTGCTCAGATTGGAGGAAAGGTCATAAACACAATGAATGTTGCTAGGAAACCATGCCTTTTTAGTCAATTTAGTTGTGAAGATGAGAGGATTTTTTTTGGTACAAAGATCAGCTATTTGTATAGTACAATGAATAATCATTTTATTTTGATCTTTGAATTTATCATTTAAAAATAACACTTTTCATCAGTAGCTTTTCCTATTTATTACATTACTTAGATATCAAATGTTTGAAATTCAGGACATGACTGTGCTTTCTATGAAAAGAAAAATTTGTTGCAATTTTCATTTAAAGAAAAAAATCTTGTTGGTCAAATTTAGGGTATTTAATCCTTAGAGCAAGATGTGTGAATCATGAAAAAGATTAATAAGAAAATAATAAAAGTCAAGGAACAAATAGTTAAGTCCCTTGAAATAGCCACTGAATGGATTTTGAAGCTCAAGTGCTATAAACAACCCTGACACTTCATCTTGTGTTTCAAAACTACAGATCTATGATCCAGGAAAAATTTCACAGTAATTAATCTACAAGCAGCCATGTTTTAGCGGTCAGCAATGATTAGATGATGCTTGGAAATGCCTAAGTACTCTAATTCCATAGAACTATATTAACCTACTTAAGTATCTATATGGAACTTATGTTTACTGTGCCTCTATCTATTGATTTTGAATCAAAATATAGTTTTAACCACACATTTTTTTTTTACTAACTCCATTCCACTTGAATATTTAAGTAATATTTGGTGGTACAACTTTTGGACATTAAGATGTCCAAGAGGCTAGTACTGTAACAGATATTTGCTTTACTGAGTACATGACAACTATTTCTCATATTCCATTTGATTGTGGTGGCTCAGTCAATCATCTGGCTTTATCTTTTCTTCAAAGGGGTAAATATTATATACAGGCTGGTCAATCAAAATGACACATGGGTTGCATTTGTTTAAAGAAAAGAAAGGTCAGTGTGAATGGAGCATGATCAAGGGTGAGAAAATGAGGTTGTGGAGGAAGGCAAAAGTCAAATTATGTAAAGCCTTAGGGGTCAGATAAAAAAATGATATTTTTTAAAAGTATGATTGGAAAACTGGAATTAGGCAGGAATATGAGATGGTTAGTTTCTGGTTTTGAAAGACTTATACTACTTCTTAAGTCAGAAAGGATGGGGTGCAGGGCAGCCTAAGATTTAGGAGGTTGTTGTAGCAGTGCTTGTAAAAAATGATACTGGCTTGAGCTAGGGTAATAACAATGGAAAGGACAAAAATCGATTGACTGAATATCACTTTTGAAATGAAGCTAATAATACTGCTAGTGGTTTGCATATGGAGTATGTTGTTAAGAGCAAAATCAAGAATAAAACAAAAATGATTAATTGAATAATGAAGTATGATCTTGCCATTGAATAAAATGGGAACATACGAGGAAAAATAGTGTTGATACAAAAGTGCCCTGATTGAGTAAAGTTAAATTTGAGTGTATTTTCCAAGTGAATAAACTGTTAAGTTGGCAGTTGGTACTGACATTAGATGAGATAGGATCAGTATATACCAAAATTTGAGCCAATTACAAATAGTAATATTTAAAGTTGAGGGACTGAATTACATTACCCAGGGTACTACCATAAATAAGAGAAAAGGACTATAGTTTCATTTAAATATCAATTTAAAATATGATGGGTGATCAAGAGTAATTTTCAGCCTGAGACAAAATGTCAGTTTTTAAACTGCTTTACAAATGTGTTTTTTTCTATTTTGTCATGTACATAATATGAAACTAAACTGTGCTCAGTATTGCATCTATTCTTAACACATTATCATGGAAAATCAAGGGATGAGAGATCAGATGTGAAGACTCAAGACCTTGCTAATAGTAATGAAGTTAGATCCTGACAGCGACCTTACTAACTATAATCCATTGCTTATTCTGTGATACCACACTGGAAACTCTCCACTTTCAAAGACATAAGACCCCCAACGCTATCACTGAGGCTGTTTGCTTCTTCATTAATATCCCGTTTATGATGCTCAAGTCCAATGCCTAATTAGTTTTCTATCTTAGCCTTTGTTCTCTAATGTCACTTCTTGCTGCAACCTGCCTCAGAGTTTCTCTGTCTAGTGATCTACTGCTATTATGCTATGAGCTGTGAAAATAGATAATCAAGACATAGAATCATTTTGAATATAATAAGTTAAAACATTCTTTGCCAGACTCTGATTAGTTATATGTCATGACCTTAGTGCATTGTCTTGAAACAAATATCATGCTTATTCAGGGCCTTTCACTTGTATATTATCTCATTACTATTATTGTTTTTTGCAATTGTATTATGAGCTGATTAACATGCCAAATGATATCTTGTGACTAGTGCAATTTTTAACATTTGTGCACCAATTTTTCTGGACCATATACTGCACCAGTCCAATTGTTAAGAATCCCATGGATAGCTTTTGCTCTCGTTTTATAGAATATCTGTTTTAAAAGGTAAAATATGAAATTTTTATTGTTTTCTCCAGGCAGTGGTTCTTTTAAAAAGCTATCCCAAGATAGATCTTAATGAATAAGATTACTTAAAAGAAAAATCATCCACATTTTATGTGAATAAGATCTTCTAGAAAGCAAGGCATTTTCTATCTAGTTAATTTGGGTATTTTGAGGCTAATTACCACCTCCTGTTTCACTGATTCTTCCTGAATCTGATCTTCAGATTCTTGTGCTTTTCCTTTGATAAAAGGAGTTCTATACTCCCAACAATACATTCTTCTGATCTTTCATAGATTCTAGATCACCAATGTATTTAACAGTTAGTCCACAATACCTGCTCGCTCCAGATTCCAAAGCCCTTGTTTATCATATTCTCTATCAATTACCAAGGAATGTAACTTATATTATTTTATTACTAAAAAAATGTTGAAAAAAATAACACAGAAGAAGCATAGCTTTGGACAGATTGTCTTGACATCATTATCAATGATAGTGATGAAGGGATGATGATAGAGGTGAGTAGGAAGTTTATAATGAAAAGTCTCCAATATGAAGTCCCTGATGACAATTATGATAGAGAATTTAGGACATATTTTAACTATAAGAAGTTAAAGTAATCTATACTTTTACCTTTCATTGAAATGAGGAATGAAGTTTGGGGCTAATTAAAATGAATCCTTCATTACTGACTTAGCCATTATTGAGTCATATCATGAAACAGTGAAATAAGAAAGAAGAGAGTGGGAAGTTGTGGGTTTTCTAGAACTGACTGAATTTCATGTGGTTCTAGAATGTTAGGAGAGTTTTTAGTGTCAAAAAATTCAGGAAACTTCAGGATATAAGAGATCATTGTATTAATTTCAACCTGTAAGACTCAACTAATAGACAGAGACAGCATTTCAAAATAAGAAATCAGACAGAACATTAGAGAATGGCATTGAGAACTTAGAGAAAGATTCTGCAAGCAATATATTGGAGAATCATGAGAGTTGAGATCATACATACTAAATGAAGAAAAAATAAAATAGAGAAAAAGCCCCATTTGAAATCTTACAGATAAGATAGTTGGGGATTAAATATTATCCATTAAGTTTGATAAACATGAGATGAATCTTGGTAGAGAGTTTGCTAACTGTGGGAAGATAAGGAAAGAGCACTTTGGAACAAATATGATGTGGTTTAGGATTTAAAGAGAAGAAGACTAGAATATTTGAAACCCAGGTTAGTAAAGGAAAGGAGAGACAAGATTATAGTTTTAGTGGGAACAAAATTTAAGAACAGATTTGTCATTTTAAAATTCTTCTAGCAGAGCTGCAAAGGTTGCAAGTGTGATAGACTGGAGATGTCTGAGGGCATTGGAGGAATGGGAATCAAATATATAGATAGAAGAATTGCCTTATATAAACAAAATGATAGTTTTATCCATGAGGAAAGTAGGATGGGTGTATCAGACATAGCTTTAGGGTGACAAATGACAGATTTTACCTCTAATGGCATACATTTTCTCAAAAGTAGAGATGAGTTCAAAACCAAGCCAACAGCTTCGGATCTTCTGTTCCCAGGTACACAGGTATAGTAATAGATTATAAATATGAATAGTAGTTTTAAAATGATGAAAGCAAAAATAATCAAAAGGTGCCTTTGTTCAGTGAGCTAGACTAGAGCATATATAGAATAATCTGTATCAAATCTTTTCTGCCATTTTCTCAGAGCATTACCAGTACTGGCTATATACAGTTATGTTCTATGTGAAATTACTGTAGTGCAGGATCTCTGCAGTAATAATCTACTAGTATATGTATCCATTTCTGATTGTATCTGCTGTTACATTATGATTAATCAAGAGTCAAGCAATTTAAGAATCAATTTCAATCTTACCCTGGTTTTATTTTAACCATTATTCAAATCAAATGACTAAAGGAAGTAAAAGCAATTTCATCTCTTAAGACTTAGCCAAATGAATTTTGATTGAAATACATATTGCAGTTAAAATTTGTCAGTTATGACTGCAATCCAATTCATTTATGTATTGCCTACATAATATTTGTAGGGTTGTTCACAATTTAGAATCCCAGGAACCGTAAATTCTAATTTCAGTTATGCTGTATACAAAACAAAATGATGTCTTTCTGAATGAACTAGGGATGTCTTGAAGCTATTGTTGTTATACATTGCTATGAGCAAAAATTTTGGTATTTTGCTAAGTTGATATAATTGAGATACTATCTGGTATTGTGATTAAAAAAAGACACTACACTATTAGATCAAATAATTCTCATACTACCTAAAAGTGCATAACCTTAACTTCCTTCTTTATAAAATAATATTAATAAAAATGTTTACCTCACTGTTACTGTAAAAAAAGATGATTCATGTAAAATGGTGATGATAATAGTTAAGATTGGAGGAACTAAAAAGAGTAGTCTAATTGACAGTAACAAAAAATATATAAACATTCCACTAGAATGAATTGCTTTATCAATATATGCTTACTGACTAATGAAGATACTTGTTTTATTCAAACTTCTAGCCACTCACTTTTAAATAAAAAAAAAAATGTTGAACATACAATCTTCTAAGAATTCAAGATGAGCTCTATGGAAATAATTTGATCTTGATCTGCAGAGATGTGTGTGTTTAAAGAAAATAAATTGGAACTAATGCAAATATTATATTCTGTTGACACTGGCAAAAGTGCTCTCTGTGTATATATTTAGAGTGAGAGAAAGAAAAAATTCTGTCAAGGTATAACTGACATAAAAATGTTACAAAAGATAATTAAAAAAATATTTATTTATGCATACAGAACTGGCCAGAGGTGCAGGGGCAGTAAGAGGATTCACCAGAGACAGAGTAGGGAGCAGAATAGGCAGACTGAGGAAGTACATTGCTGAGGGGAGCAGCAGGTAGGTCAAGAGAGGTCTGCCATGCCATGTGGATCACCTCTGGGATGGGCAGAGATCAAACTCATGCTGAAGTGGCTTTAGCTTCTTAGTGGTGTACTTTAACCCACTGCACCACCAGGGAGGGCCCTCAAAAGATAAATCTTAAGGAGTGAATGAGGATATATAATTGTATTTATGAGACATAACTATGAGTAATAATCTTAAATAATTTTATGAATTATCTGCAATTAAATTTGCATCTGCTATTCAGTGACTATTTTATAATATTCATATAACTCACTTGATGATATAACAAACTCATCGTGACTAATCTTAACCAATTTGGATAATATGCCTATGGAAGAAATGTTATATGTACAGGCATGGTCCTGGTATCTATGTCATACCCTAGACCTAGACTATTCCCTTGCATTTCTCAGGCTGAAATTTCAGTATTTTTTCTACTCAGATATTTCAAATACCAGAGATAGGAATATATTACTAGGAATATTAGCACAAAGAGTAGCCCCTAGTCAAACAAGGGGCCAATCAGATAAATTGGGGATTAATGAATTATTCTCTACTTTTCAAAACAGAGAATAAGGCAGGAGTACCCAAGCTAGAAGGGGGATATAGGAGTTTAAGGACAGATTTTCTCATCATGCAAGAGCAATTTCCAGAGAGTAAAAGTTGGCTTAAAGTGAAAGCAGAGACAGAAACACTGCCAATTTCTTTTAAAAACATTGAGATTTTCAAACTTAACGCTATACTACAAAGCCATAATAATCAAAACTGCATGGTACTGGAACAAGAACAGACACACAGACCAGTATATTTGAATAGAAAACCTAGATATAAACACAGCTTTATGTGCAGCTAATCTTTGACAAAGGAGCAAAAAAAAGATACAATGGAACAAAGAAAGTTTGTTCAACAAATGGTGCTGGGAAAACTGAGAACCTACATGCAAAAAAAAAAAAAAAAAAGAAAAAGATAAAGAAAGAAACTAGATCACTGCCTCACACCATGCACAAAAAGCAACTCGAAGTGGATTAAAGACCTAGACATAAGAATGGAAATCATAAAATACCTGGAAGCAAAGATTAATGAAATACTGCATGACATACAACTCAGTAGCATCTTTGAAGATACAGCACCCAATGCAATGATAGTGAAGGAAAAGATAAACAGATGGGACTATATCAAGTTAAAGAGCTTCTGTATAACAAAAGAGACATTACAAAAAACAAACAGACATCCCACTGATTGGGAAAAATTTTTTTCTCACATAAAACTAGCGATAAAGGATTGATCACAAAGATATACAAAAAGCTGATGAAACTCAACAAAAATAAACAACTCCATTAAAAATGGGCAGAAGAGCTAAAAAGACACTTCTCCAAAGAGGAAATGCAGATAGCCAACATGCATAAAAAAAAAATGTTCAACATCACTTGTAATAAGGGAGATGCAAGTTAAAACCACAATGAATACTACCTCACACCTCATACATCTTAAAACTACTAGCAACAACAAATGTTGACAAGGATGTGGAGAAAAAGGAAATCTCCTGCACTGCTAGTGGGAATGCAAACTAGTACAACCATGATGGAAAACTGTTTGGAGGTATCTCAAACTGCTAAACATGGAGCTTCCATATGACCCAGCAATCCCACTCCTAGGTTTCTACCCAAAAGACACAAAAACACTGCTTCAAAAAGACACCTGCACCCCCATGTTTGTTTCTGATTTATTTACAATTGGAAAGACATGAAATAAACCCAAGTGCCCAAAAGTAAATGACTGGATTATAAAGATGTGGTACATTTATGCAATGGAATATTACTCAGCAATCAAAAAAGATAAATACATGTCTTTTGTAGCAACATGGATGGAGCTGGAAGGGATCATGCATAGTGAAATAAGCCAAGATGAAAATGAAAAATACTAGATGGTTTCACTCATAGCAGTAGTATAAAGGACCAGAGGAGAAAATAATGATAATAATGAACAGAGACATTTTATAGGAGTGGAGTGGGGGATGGAATAAAAAATGGGGTGTGGGGAAGTACACTGAACTATGGTGATATCATATGGTGAATTAGTGGTGGGAAGCCCACAGGGATTACAAGTGAGATGGGAAAAGGCACAAAATGATCTAAAAATAAACTTTTATTAAAAAATAAATTCAATGGCCCTCCCTGGTAGCACAGCGGGTTAAAGCACAGCACTGAGAAGCTAAAGCCACTTCTGCATAAGTTCGATTCCCGCCTGCCCCGGAGGTGACCACATAGTGTGGCAGACCTCTCCTGACCCGCCTGCTGCTCCCCTCAGCAGTGTACTTCGTAGATCTGCCTGTTCTGCTAACCACTCTGTCTCTGGTGAAGCCTCTCGCCGCCCCTGAGCCTCTGGCCTGTACCCCAGTTCTGTATGAATAAATAAATAAATCTTTAAAAAAATTCAAATAGCTTATGAAAATGATAAAAAAAAGTTGGGATTTTGATTTGCCTTTCACTGATGATTAGTGATGAACAAGACTTTTCCATCTGTCTATTGATCATTGGTACATTGTTGGAGAAACATCTGTATCATATCTTTGGTGCATTTTGTGATTTGGTTACTTATTTTCTTGTTGAACTGTATAAATGCTTTATAGATGTGTGGAACTGTTTTCTCTGGCTTGGTAGAAGTTTTTATGTTGTTTTGTTCTTAATGGTAGTTTTTTCCATTGTGCAGAAATTTTTACTATGATATAGTCTTATTTTTCCTTTTTTTCTCCCTTTACTATTTTTGTCAAGTCTCCAAAGGCTACCCTGTAACTAATTTCAAAGTGCATTTGACCATATTCTTATCTATGTAATTATTTTACATCTTACATTCAAGTTTTTAGTCCTATTTCTGTTAATTTTTGTGTATAGGATGAAAGAGTAGTCTAGTTTCGTACATATACATTTGGCTGTCTAGTTTTCCCAATACCCGTTTTTGAAAAAAACTGTTCTTTCTCAATATATACTTTTGGATCTTTTATTATAAATTAACTGTCTATATAAATGTAGGTTTATTTCTCGGGTCTCAGTTCTTTTCCATTCTTATATATGTTTGTTTTCATTCTACTACCATATTTTTTGATTAATACAGCCTGGTGTTATAGTTTGAACTCTCAGTGATACCAACCTTCATTTTTTTTTAGAATTGATTTAGCTGTTTAGGACCTTTTGAGGTTCTGTATAAATTACATTAATGGGTAATGTATGTGATGAAAACTTTGATAGAGAGAGTATCTTAATTCTGTGTGGAGATTATGGTAAGATGGTCATTTTCACAATGACATGCCACCTTATACCTATGACAATTCCCTTTATGAAAAGGGCCTGAAATATTAAATGCTGAGGAGGGTGTGGAGAAAAAAAGAACACCCCTACACTGTTGGCAGGAATGTAGAATTGATCCAGTCCTGTGACAGCCAGTATGTAGGTTTCCCAAAATACTAAATATACATCAACCTTCTGATCCAGCAATTCTGCTACTAAAGAACTATCTGAAGAATGTAAAAACACTAATTTGCAGGAATATTTGCACTCCTATATTATAATAGTACTATTTACAATAATCAACTTATAGAAGTAACCTAAGTGCCAAAGAAAACCTGAATAGATAATGTGTGTGGAGTAGATACACGATGGAATACCACTAAGCTATAGAAAAGGAAGTCATCTTGTCATTTGTAAAAACATGGATAGACTGGAAGGGGTTATGCTGAGTACAATAAATCAGAAGGAGAAAAACAAATGCAAACTGATTTTATTCATATGTGAAATATAAAGAAACAAAAGAACAGACAAAATGAAGCCAAAACACACAAAAAAAATTGACTGCAGAATTCAAGCTACTAGAAATGAGGGTGAGGAGTCAGGAGCAAAGGAGTAAGGCAGCCCAATGTACTATTTGGAGAAGTGTGAGGCTGGTATGGATGTTGTATGGTAACACACCTGAAAAGGCGTGAACCTATATCCCAAATCACAAGCAATGTTGTAAGCAAATGTGACCTCAATTAAAAACAAAACAACAACGACAACAAATGAAAACAGATAACTAATGCATTATGCATGTTAGGGGAATTGTCTGGCTGGTATTGGTCTGACCCCATGAAAAGGAGAGAGAAAATGGAGACTGCTTGGGTAGAAGCATCTTGGACTGCATTGTAGTTCTAAGGCAAGTTGAGTAAGACCTTCAGAAAATCCTGGAGACAAATTCACCCATCAGTTTGACAATTTAGCACCCATTCTGAGCTGAGTCACTAACTGGAATTAAACTGTGGGATGCATTTCCAGAGCTTAATCATGGCACCTTCAGAGAACAAGAGCTGAGGCCTCAGCCAAAGAATGACTGGCCCAGTACTTGAGTAAGTGAGAGATGCAATTCCAGAACTGCCATATCAAGTAATAAACATTGGTGAGGGTTGCTGTCATGCAATGGTAAAGGAGAGACTCTCTAAGAAATGGTGTTAGGAAACTGGGATATCCAGGTGAAAAAAAATTAGTAAGTAAAACTAGATTCATACTTAAATCAATGCTCAAAAATTAATTCCAAAATGTTTAAATATTTGGATATAAAATTGAGGCTGCAAAGTGCTAAAGAAAACACAGGATACACAGTGGGACATCAACCATAAAGATGTATTTCAACATATAACTCCAATGGCCAGGGAAATAAAAGCAAAAATAAACAAGTGGGTTTCATCAAATGACATATTTTGTGCCTCCAAAGAAATTACCACAAAACAGATTGGGCAAAAATATTGCATGTTGCACATCTAAAAAAGGGACTAATTTCCTAAATATATAATGTACTTATATAATCCAACAACATAAAAACAGACAACCCAATCAAAAATAGACAAAAGACCTAAAAAGGTACTTTTCTAAAGAACATTCAGAAGGCCTACAGGAACATGGAAAATTGTTCAGCTTCAGTAATTATAAGGAAAATGCAAATCAAAACCACAATGAGATGTCACTTCACTTTTATGCGAATGCCCCTCCCCCCCCAAAAAAAAAAACCATGGAAAATAGCACACTTTGATGAAGATGTGGGGCTATCAGAACACTTTTCCTTTGTTGGTAGGAATGTCATTGGTATAGCCCTTATGGAAAATAGTGTGGACACCTTAAAAAAATTAAAATGGAAATCCCATCTGAGACAGCAATACCTCTGCTAACTATTTACCCAATGAATATGAAAATACTACATAAAACTATGCATACCTATATTCATAGCAGCACAGTCCACAACTGCCAAGTCATGGAACCAAATTGCCCAATCACAGATGAAAGAATAAGGAAACTGTGGAATAGGTAACTCAGAATACTGTTCAGCTTGGAAAGAGGAAATAGTGACGTTTGTAGCAAAATGGATAGATCTTGAGGTGTAAAACAAGTCAAAAAGTGAAGGACATGTATGAGATGGTTTTACTTATCTGTGGAATATAAATAACCAAAAACTAGAAGCTAGCAATATACAGAAAAAAAATTTAGAGTTTATGAAAAATAGACTAGTTATCATAGGGAGCAAGGGATGCCCCGGGGAAGCAGATAGGTGGGGCTTAGGCTGGAGTGTTTGGTGGAGGGTGACTGATGCATTTACACACACAGAGGAGTAAAAACATAACTGTAAAACTACATACAATTTGAAACATCTGAAAAATTAATATAAAAATAAGAATATGGACTACAATTATCAAGCACTGGTTATGGGAGAAATGGAAAGCTAATAGTCCAAGATATAAACTTCCAGTTTTAAGATTAACTAGCTTGGGATATTCTGTACAGCACAATAGTTATAGTTACTAATACTCTGTCATATACTTGGATGTTGCTGAGACATTAGATCTTAAATGTGGCCACCACACAAAAGAATTCTGTGATGTAACTTTGGTTGGCAACATAGAGTTAGTAGATAATACTAAGGTAGTAATCATTTTGCACTTACAAATGTATCAAAAGCATATTGTGTATCTTAAACTTGCTCAGGTTTTGTGATAATTATATCTAAATAAAATTGGGGGGAAATACAGGCTATCAAGTTCAATTTGGATTTCTGATAAATATTTACTAAGTACTGTATGTGTCAAACACAGATGTCTTTTATCTGACAAATCTAAAATGGGCTTTTTGTATAGGTGTTTGTTTTGTTTTTATTTCCCAAATGATTTTTTAATTCTTGAGCCACAATTTCCCCATATTTTAACATATACTTTTGTTTAAACTATACAATTTAGACATCAGCTACATAATTTATTAAAAGTTTAAAGGGAAAAGCATTCTTTCTGCTAAAAAATGTATCATATTTAACTTAAAGATTATTAACCTTCTGGATATTAAGGAGGAAGCTTCCAGGGTATGTCACATTTATTTTAAGTCCTAAAATAGCCCAGAGGTATAACATGGAAAAAATACCTTTTATAAAGTCTAATAAATCCTCACCTCAAAATCAAACAAAATGAAATTAACCAATTACACATACAGTCAACTTCTTTAAAAATATCCAGAAAACTACTAGATTTTTAGAAATGACTGAAAATAGTTTCACATTAAAGAAATGGATCTTTTATCAAGATATTTCAACTTAAAACCAGACACCTGTGTCTGTTTAACTCAGATGTCCATTAAGTCACAGGTAAAGTGGCACATCCTTTGAAACCCACTAAATGGCAGGAAAGACAGCAATTAAACAAATATCCAACAAATATGAATGGGGACATATTATTCCAATTTTTTAAGTTGCCCAAAGGCTCTCTAAGGGGCAGTTCACATTTCTGAGTTCATAACTCTCTTTGACAGTTTATCAAGTTCTACCTAAGGATGCAGTTCCAAAGTAGCTTCTTAAACTTCTGCTCAACTTACTAAAATGTTTGGGTCTGACCTTCCAAAGCCTCAAAAAGTGTCAGGTGATGGAGGCCTGTCTCAACCTGGCCTGGCCTGCTTCATTTTTGTTTTATCTGTGAAGTGGATCTGTAACGTGGCACAATCCTAAAAGGTCTCTTTCCTATCGTCTATCTCTTACCTAGTCTTCCACTGCCCCCAGTTCTCTAGATCATTTTCTGGAAATACTTTAGCACATCTCATTTCATTGTACTTCACTTTATTGTACTTTGCAGACATTGCATTTTTGACATAGTGAAGGTTATGTGGCAACCCTGTGTAAAGTCTACCAGCACTTTTTTCCCTACAGCATGTGCTAACTTTATGTCTTTGTGTTTATATTTTGGTGACTCTCACAATATTTCAAACTTTTCATTATCATTATACATGTTAAAATGGCCTGCAATCAGTGATTTTTGATGTTACTATTTTAAGTGTCTTGGGTACCAAGAGCCAGACAGAAAACTTAATAATGTGTGTTTTCTGACAATCGATCAATCAACCAAACAATCAATAAGCAAATAAATGGTGTGAAGGAGCAGTTAGAGAAAATATAATATTGAGTTTTAGTTTTGGGAAATGAATTGAGTATAGTTCCAGAAAGGCACTACACGTCAGGATCAGTTAAAAAAAAATTAAAAGAGAACAAAACTAAATGACAACCTGGAAAACAAAGTGACCCATTGAGGAAATGGTATAGCCAAGAGCTTGAATATAATTTGTGTTACTCCAGGATGCACAATTTTATCTCTCTGGGCTTCCTCAAACATAAAAGGTTATAGGCAATGCCATCTTCATAAATAGCTAAGTCAGTAGAATGTAGAGCTCTCTGTCACTAAGTTGCTGATGGCTGGACAAAAGAGGTGGGGTCTCTGTCAGTTTCCTCATCGGTAAAATTAGCATTGT
>NW_004567114.1:52217324-52222324 GCF_000260355.1 Condylura cristata | reverse complement strand
ATTTTAACTACTGGTATAAAAGTTCATATTAGAGAGTAGTTTTCGAAACAAATATATTTTCTATAAAAATGTAACTAAAAACATCATCTATCTTAAAAGCTTTAAAAGAGTTGGACGCTTGTTAGAAAGCTATAAACAAGAACTTATTTCTGTCATAAGAAAGAGATCTTATTTTGAGAAAGTCTTATTTCTGTGTATGTTCTAAATTAGTTTTTTTTTTTAAAGAAAATGGTGATTTCTGCTTTAATCTCTACTACCCCCTAAACTGAGGTATAGATTTTGGTGTAGAATGAACCCAAATAACTAACTTCTTTTTAGTTCTGATGTCTCAAACCATCTGCTGCTAAATATGAGTCCACTTAAAAAATTCAAGTAAAAAAAGCCAATATAGTAATATTTTGAAAACATTTAGCATCATTTACTAAAAATGTGGATGAGGGAGCAAAAATACTTGAAGAATGTATTGAAAAGCAACGCATCTGTTTAATGGCTCTTTCACGAATCCCCATCAGTTTGGCATTGTGGAGAAAATCGCTACTAACAGCAGTTCTGCATGTATTAACATTTTGCCCTTTTTTCAGCAATGTTTGCTCACTGTAGCTCTACAGTGGGGTAATAATAATGCTTATCTTGTGAAATATTTTTCTTTTACCTCTCAAAGAAATAGATATATTAACTCTAAATACATAAATATACATTGTAGTCATAAACACAAAGTAGACATACAGATACACAAAAATAAATGTATAGATACATATATACACACATAAACAGATGAATTTAACAACCACAAATTTAACTTGTTTTTCAGATGTGATGAGTGTTAACAGTTCTTGCTGTTACCTATCATTTAAGTAATCCTTTGTCATATAGGATTTTTTTTTTTTGGCACTGCCTTTCTGTCAGACAATTTTAATAACTGATTAATTAGTCGTTGGAGAAATCAGATATTTTGAGGTTCTATTGTCTTCCAACATCTGCATTTTTATAAAAGTGTCATGTAAGTGGTGCAATTAATGCTGTACTTAATTGAAACTCATCTTTTCAATTGTTTGTGAAATCTTGGAATCACTTGCTCCATATTCCCTAGCACGTGATATTGCCAAATATTTGGATCTATTGGAATTGATAAATATGATTCACTGTTTAATCGAAGGAGGGAGGAAAGGATCAAATCTACTGAGAATATAAAGTAGCATGCCTCCATAAATTTAGTTAATAAATTTGCTTCTTGACATTCGTAGAGTTGCCTTTGTTCTATTCAATGTTAATTTTTATTGTACTGAGCTCACAGAAATAGGCATCTCAGAACCGGCACTTCATACATTTGTTCCTTTTGACACTTTTAGGGAAAAAAAAGTGTAGTTTTGAAATTGTCTCCTACCTCTTCTTTCCCTCATCTTACTCACCCCTTTCTCCCTTCCACACCCCCCAAATACGACCAAATATTGACTGACAGCTTGAAAGCGCTAATCGAATCATTCCCAATCATATGTGTTCAATATGTTGGCTTTAAAAAAAATTAGGAGCATCTAATATCACTGCTTGGTAGACAGAATTTTAACCAGAGCAAATTCAAGTACAGCTTTCAGACCAGTCAAACCCAGGAGAAAGGCAGGAGGTCTGCCCTTCCCCAGCCGTTCTTCTGTCTGCATTAGCCGTTCTTGCTCAGGCTCCATCGACCTGTCAGAGCCATCACAGTGATTGACTGCCCCGGCAGATGTGCTGCTATAACAGGTAACTTGATCATCCAGACCCATCTGTCTCTAAGTCCTCTTCAATTCACACTTTGAAAAATATTAGAGGTTGGGAGGGGTTGGATTCTTTGTTGTGATTAAAAAAAAAAAAAAGTAGACTCTGTATTTCACAAAAGGTTACCCTCTAGTAAGTGAATCGAAATATATAGTTTTGAGCTCTTTAGTGAGATGAACTGCTTCCAGGGCATATTACCATCAACATTTTAAATGGGCCAATACGATCCTGGGAAATTTGAAAACCTGATTTCCAAAACACAATCTAAAGTTAAGGACCAATTTTAAAGAACTGTGATAATAACAGAATGATGTTTCAAAGATAACAGTTTCTGAGTGAGTGAGACAGATGGACTGTTTGTGAGTAGAGAGAAAGGAGGGGAACCTCATGCAATGGAAGTGATCCTGTGTCTCCCCTCTAGTGCCCACTGCCTACCAAATGTTGTGACATCATTAAGCTGAATTGCTGATTTTAGATGGGTCTGGAACAAGAATGGGTGGGGGTAACCCAGCTTCACACTGAAATATAGTTAACTAATTTACTGTGTCACTATTTCTGATAACTGCCTTTCATCTAAATATTTTGCTGTGCCTATGTGCAGAGGATTTCATTGTACAACTCAACAGTCTACTGTAGAACAGTTCAGGATCTATCAACATCTCATATTAAGAGAAGATTATCATGGTGAGATCAGTGCCTAACACTTGTCTATTTCTTAGTAATGTCTACTGCCTACTCATGATCATGGGCTGAACTTTGGCTGAGAATGACTTGGGTAAATCTAAGGGAAGTAACATAATAAAGCAAGCAATACAAGGTAAAATGAAAAAAGCAAGTGAAAGTAAATTTTTTTTTTTTTTGCAAATTAGAGGAACACACCTATGAGAAGTATGTAATGATTCTTGTAGAACAAGGAGAAAAGTTTAGACAAAGGTATTTTTCTTTAACAAACTTATTTGAAACTCTTTCATAGACTGGCTCATCATCATGCCACTGTCTTAGAATTAGAATATGCCAACATTCATTGTTCTTCAAAAAAATTTCAAAAGTTTGCTTATATAGATAAAGGAATCTAGCTTATATTCTGGTCAATAGTTTGCCCCTTTTATCTACTGACTTAATTTAAGATTTTTCATGGAAATGAACATACTTGTTTTTCTTCAGATGTAAAATAGAAAGTATATTTCAAATTAGCAATAACTATTCTTCGCCCTCCACTTTTTTGGCCTGAGGGAGGTTCAATTTTGCCATTGCTTTTGCTTGAAAAGGCTAAGAGTGGCAAGCTGTTGCTTGGTTTGAGAAAAGCTATTGCATACTTCAGAGTTATTTACCACATAAAGTTTTGGCTGATTAATTCAGTTACCAGTGCTCACTCTTCCCCTTCATTCCTCACTTCCAACCCAAAGTGAAAGAAAGTTATATATTTGAAACACAAATCTGTCCAAAATTTAGTATGAGCTGAGAACATGATGGCACAATAAAAAAAAATCAAGAATGCCCTGACAGAAATTATATTTAAGAGAGTTTACCATTTTTATAATAAAAAGATAAATAAAGGGGGAAGTGATCACTATTTTTGTAGTGTTTTTCATTGCATACCATGCAATTATTTGCTCTGAAGTCCTTTTAGATGAAACGGTAGTTCCAAGTCATAGAGATCTTCAGTATTTGTGTGCCATGGAATCAGATCTGTAAGCATTCCTGATATGGAACAAGAGATTCTTTTTTAAACTCTTGAATTTTCATCTATTTCACATCATATAACTCACATTCTTAAAAAACGACTGAAGATTTTTCGTATTTCCATGTGGTTCCTGCTTTCTAAATTCTGTTGCTTGTTTTCTCCTTGGAGTTCTAAATGTTGCTTTAACATCTTTAGGTGTGATATAGATAGATTTAGAGTGATGTAGTTAGCAAGTCTCAAGCTGCAGCTTTTAAATACATTTGAAAACCTCCTTCTGAAGGAAAACAAGACACTCTTAGGGGAAAGTTACACTTTATTTTGAAGGCATCTCTCACAACTTTTCTTTCCAAAGATGCTGAATTTACTATAACTATTATTAACATACGTATACAATTAATCCTCGTATCATACAAGATATTCATATACAGTTAATCAAAGTTACTTTACCCTTTGGGCAGCAAGGCTATGAATTTTTTAAAAGTGGTACTGAGGTCTATTTAGCAAATCAAATTCTGTTGAATGTTTAAGAAAGTGTTCCTTTACACAGGTTTATTCCATATGATGTGTTACTCTTTCTCGGTACAATTTACCTCTGTATTCTTCCTTCTACTGAGAAACTATAAGCCTACATTCATCTCAACCCTGCTCTTGTAACATTTTTTCCCCCAACAAATTATAACCATAGAAAGGGTTCAGTGTAAATATGGTTTTAGCAGTTTATAACAAGAAAAGTGACTTCCACTTATTTTAAGTTCAAGTTCTGTATATTCAATTATTGTTAGCAAGCACTCCACCTACTGGCTTACGTGATGCCAAGCAATCAGACATGATACTAAGCAACCGGCTGTAGTCAGAGATAGTTTCAACTCTGTTAAGAAAAGGATCCCAGCTTCAAGATTGTCAGCCAAAATCAAACACAACTTGCTGATCACCAAAGTTAGGATGGTTATTGCTATTTGTCTCATTGAAGTGACAATATGATTGTGAAGAAGATTCTCAATATCAGCTATGGGTTATGAGGTGACTGAGACAGAACTTTTTTAACTATAACAAAGGGAGGGAACCATATTCCAGAGACTCAAGATGCCCTTTATGCATATTTAGAGTAAACATGCATGCACAGAAATGTAAATATAAAAAGTTTTTTTTTCAAATCATTTTTAAAGAAAACAAGGTATCTAATTTTAAAATGAGTTAGGAAAAAGATATTTGAATGTTGCTGTTTTTTATATACCAATGTCATCTTAAAATATATAATGTTGAGGGCCCTCCCTGGTGGCACAGTGGGTTAAAGCACAATACTATGAAGCTAAAACCACTTCAGCATGAGTTCAATCCCCACCTGTCCCGGAGGTGATCCACATGGCATGGCAGACCTTTCCTGGCATGCCTGCTGCTCTCCTCAGCAGTGTACTTCATTGATCTGTATGTTCTGCTCCCTGCTCTGTCTCTGATGATTCCTCTCACTGCCCCTGCACCTCTGGCCTGTAACCCAGTTCTGTATGCACAAATAAATAAATAAATCTTAAAAAAAAAAAAAAAAAAAAATGTGCCCCAGAGTTCT
>NW_004567114.1:52177118-52217224 GCF_000260355.1 Condylura cristata | reverse complement strand
TATATATATATATATATATATATATATATATATATGTGTGTGTGTGTGTGTGTGTGTGTGTGTGTGTGTGTGTGTATAAATCTTTAAATATATATATAATGTTGCACACACACATACATATAATGTTGCAGTAGCAAGAGAAATCTCAGTTCTGGAAAAGTTCCTTTAATCCTTGACCCCCCACCCCATGAACTTCTTAACTCAGTAGTTTTAGTAATGCATAATTACATGAGAGAGATATTAATATTAGGAATTATAGTAAAATCAAGAGAAATTGAACCAGTCTGTTCCACAGTGTCAACATAGGTATAAATCATAATCTTTTACCTATCCCACCCACCTCTATCTATCCTGACATCTCTTTTTAAGGACAGCTTACTATGTAATTATTGCTACTGTACCCATATGATGTATGGTATGTTTGAATATAGCAATAAACAATATGGCAATTAATGTGAAATAATAAAAGAGAAAATTGAGGCACACAGGCTAGATACAGAGGTAAAGCAGCAGAAATGTTGAAAATAACCTTAATAGCTATTGATGTGGGAATGCTTTTCCTAACATTGTCTTAGGATGTTACTGTGAGTAGAACTGGAAAAAAAGAAATTCTGAAGGGAGAATGTTTAACTATATGAAAGGTTTCTTGGGGTCAATTGTATTTTATCACCAACTTTCTATCTTCTCCAAGATTAGTGTAAAATCACATGCCTTCAATAGCACTGGAAAGTCTCTTTACTCCAGAAACTCCTGTTGTTTGCAGCTAAACCAGGATGCAATATGGCACAAAGTAAGAGAACTTATTCTGAGTTGATGATTACTTGTGTACGGATACTGGAATAGCTTTATTACTGCTTTAGTCAGAGCCCAGTAAACTGCATCCCAGATGCATGCATTTCCCTTTTGGCTTTGCAAAAGAAGTGTTCGCAGTTAAGGGGGAGGGGGGACCAGTTCCATTAAGCATTTACCCTGCAAAACAGAGATTGAGAAATCTTAGCACATGACGACACAACAAAATTTACCTGACCCTTCCAAGCTAAGGAAAACAAGACAGAAGGTCCTTTTGAGAGGCTGTATCATATATATGTTCTGAGGCTGTGTTGCCCATATGTTCAATAGGACTGTTGAATCTCAAAGTTATAATAATTTGCAACGAGGTGCCAGAACCAATTATTAAATATCATATGATCCAACAGAGATGAAATAAAAATATACAGGGTCGATTTTACTGGCTTTGACTATTATAAGACATTTAAAGTACTTTGAATTTACAGTCTAACTTGAGGGTTTTATTAACGACTTCCTTATGCTAGAATTTTGTTCCCAGCTGAATATCATAAGCTAAATGCAGATGGCATACTTTTCTAAGGACAAAAAGAGTCTTGGCCTTATCCTTTCTTTTTGATTTGTGTATCAACTCAGGAAAAGGAGATATGCTATTATGATATCTTCCGCTAATGTAAACCTTTATTCAAAAGCGCAAATGACAGCCAAAAGTACAATTCAAGTGAGAAAAAAGGTAGTGTGTGATAGTATCACAGAATGGTACAGTCTCAGCGCCAAATCTCTGCCTATATCATAGAAAAGAGCCTCTTAGTCTTAGTCTTCATAATTTATCTACCACAACATCCCTAAATCATGAATGAGTGTATTTGTTAAAACTGTAGATCAAATCTTAAGGCCATCTTCAGTTCTTTTTCTCTGACTTCTGTGGTGCTATCCTTAGTGGCATCAAGGAGATGTGGATTGATGGCTTACCACCAGCAAGGCATTCAGAAGTTGAGGTGCCTCTGGGGTGCTTTGTGCTATTATGATTTCAGAAGTACTAGGAAGGGCTTCAGTCAAGTCCTCAGAATCAAAACAAGACTGTTCTACCTAAGTAACCTGTCGCTGGGATGAAACCATTTTTTCTGAATGGGTTTTCTTAAGAATCAAAGTTGAAAGGCAAGCTCCTATTGTCTCGTGGGAAACGGAAGCTATACCACCCCTTCTCCGAGCTGAACATAGTGTGTCTGCTGAGTCCTCATGACATCGCTTTGAGAGATTAAGAGATTGGGTCCCTCCATCACTGGAGCACTGCAGGCACAGGACCATGTTTGCCTATGTATGTTTACAGCACCTGTCAGTCGATACATGAGAAACAAGAAGAGTAATGTAAACTGATCCCCTCTTTTGCTGAATATTTAATGCAGTCCACCAGAAAGAAAAGACAAACATTCTACTTTTCTAGTGCTTGTCTTCCATGCACTCTTCCAGTATTCTCTGGGGAGAGGTGGGTTTCGATCTTGGTCAGGGAAAGTACCATTTGCTTCAAATTTTTCACTTTCTTGTCTTAGCTTCCTTCCTGTCTCCTAAAATGAAATTTATTTTATTTTAGCCACCTCTGAGCAGACTTGTGTGTATGTTTTTTTTCAGAGAAATTGAATTGTCCATATGGATTTTTAAATCAGTTTTCAGATCAAGTTCAGAAATATGTAAACTGTTGTGTTGTTGGATTAGGCAGGAGTAGAACAGATCACTCAGATGAAGAGCACCCGCTACTATAAAGTGATCTTAAATGAGAAAACTGGAGTGTAAGTGAATTAAAGTGGCCAATAATGGGAAAACAAGTGCCCATTCCAAGAGCAATTTTAAGACATTTAACCCAAGGAAAGTTGCATTATACATTTTTATTAAATTGAAGCTATATTCACACTTATTGTGGTTTGAAATATGAACCAATATTTTCTATCTTTGGTTTCCTTGCTTTAAGACTTCTTAATGTGCATAAGATGTAATTCATAATATCATATTACTGTTTTAAGTTTGCAAGTTACTGTCTCCAAAGTTATAATTTAATTGAAATCGATAAATGTCCATTAAACTACTGTGATCTCTCATAAAACAGTATCTGACCTAAGATTAATGCAACAAGGCCCTGGGATTCTAGAAACTCTGATTCTTTGTCATTTTAACCTTATTTACAACATAACACATCCAATTTTAAAGAGCACTATCATTTTAGCACAATATAAAGTATTAGCTTTCAATGATGAAGTCAATCCTATTTAAAGCTTAGACCTGCTGTTTTTCAATAATCTTTATAACAAGGAAAAGAGAAAAAGATTAAGGCCCTAGTACAAAAAAAAAATCACAATTGTGCCATTCAAATCCTTCCTGAAAGACTGCAAAAGTGATATTAGTGACTCTTAAAACAGTTAACAGAAAGTGTGCAAACATGGATCTTGGGGGAAGAGTTTGAAAAAGAACATCCCTATACAGCCTAAAAGATGTGGTGGGATTGGTCAAAATGATCCCCACACATATTGCAAATGAAGGTCTTCAGAGTTAGGGTGAACACAGGGTGAATAATGCCACAGATAAGCAAGGGGAAGAAATACCAACTAAAGCAAGGGAACATGTGGCCCTCCCTGGTGGCGCAGCAGGTTAAAGCACAGAATTAAGAAGCTAAAGCCACTTCAGCATGAGTTCGATCCCTGCCTCCCCTGGAGGTGACCCACATGGTGTGGCAGACCTCTCCTGACCCACCTGCTGTTCCCCTCAGCAATGTACTTCATTGATCTGCCTGTTCTGCTCCCCACTTTGTCTCTGGTGAATCTTCTCACTGTCCCTGTATCTCTGGCCTGTACCCCAGTTCTGTATGCACAAATAAATCTTTAAAAAAAAAAAACAAAAAACAAAAGAACATGTATTTAAACTCGACCAAAAAATTACATTGAAGTCATTGGCTATTATGCTCTAAAATGACTCTTGAAAACTAGTAAATCTTTAGGCTAATTTCCTAATATCTGATTTTATTCCAGCTTTGCTTTGGGGCCTGAAGAGTCTATTTTTTTTCCCAGAATATTTCATTTCTCTTTATACAAATTCCCATTGTGCATGAAAAAAATTTACAAAAATGAAAAGGATGAAGATAAAACATCATAGAATGCCTTACAGTTCTTCCATTTTATGCCACCATACTTTATTAATATTAATAATATTCACTTCTTGCCCCTTAAAGACACAGTGCTAAGGACTTTCAATATATTATCTCATTAAATTGTCTCAAAGTCCTGCAAGATATTTTTCTACAAATTTATATTTTCTACAAATATTATGTAGTTGAGGCAGAGCAAGGTTAAATGAGTTACTATAGGTAACAAAAAGAACAAAACCAAAGATTCTTACACAAATATGTCACTCCCCATGTTCATGCTCAAAGTCAATTATGCTACTTCTCATAATTTCAGTGCTTAAGAATTAACCATGTAATGATGAAAAGGGGGATGGTACATACTGAATACAGTATGATTTAGTTCCAGCAATGGAACTAAATACACATGATTTAGTTCCAGCAATGGAAATGATATAACAACATTTAAATTTGGGGGATAAAATGGTTGATATAGCTAGCATATAATATATAAATACTATTCAAAGATATTAGATATTAGTAGTAAAGGCTCACCAAAATGATAAAGATTTAAATTTATATAGTATATGTAAACAAAACCAGCTAAGAGTAAGATACTCTGGGCCCTCTCTTGTGGCACAACGGGTTAAAGCACAGCCCTATGAAGCAACCTGCAGTTACAACAAGAGTTCAATTCCTGGCCAGGGAAGTGACCCACATGGCGCAGCAGACCTCTCCTGACCTGCCTGCCGTTCCCCTCAGCAGTGTATTTCAATGCATCTGCCTGTTCTGCTCCTCTCTCTGTCTCTGGGGAACCCTCTTACCTCTATAGCTCTAGCCTGTACCCCAGTTCTTATATGCATAAATAAATAAATCTTAAACAAAAACAAAAAAACCCAAGAAATAAAAAGAGTAAAAAGTACTCTTTGGGGTTAAAAAAAAAGGTTTACTAATGTTTCCCTGAGCTGTTCCTTTATTTACTTCTCCTGTAATTTATAACTGAGCCAAGGACCATGTGGTCATGTGCTGTGTTTCATCCTTAATAAGTTGATTGTATAGGAAGAGAGAAAACACCACCTCATTTTTACTTCCACCAACAGCCCATACTCAGATATGAACTTGAAATGCCACCTTTTCAATGAACCATTAAATTTAAGGACTATGTAAGTTGTAGGTATAATATATTTAGCTTTATTTTTTTAATAGTTAGTCTCAGTTTTGTGTATGTTTTTATCTCAAATTAAACCAGTGGCAAAAATGAAGTTCAATTAAAATAACAGTAGCAGTGAATGCCTTCCTGGGTAAAGCAAAGGGAAACAGAGTATCTCTGTATTTTGCTCAAAGGGGAATTTAGACCCTGAAACCACCACGAGTTCTCTTTTTGGTAGAATAGAGAGTGTAGATTTCTTCTGGTTATAGAAAAGTGAAAATTGGAATTGTAGTGTTCTTACTTAAAAGGAGATTGGCCAAGTAGTCATAAAAAATGAACTCTAAGTGACAGAGTATTTCCAGCTGTGGAGAATAAGCTTATTTACCACAGGCATGTAGTTTTTATCCTTCTGTAGAAATGATAGGTACTGTACTCGATGACAGGAGAGTGAAAGACATTGAAGGAGAACCTTTGTTTTACTGGAGTTTCTGGCTGACCTTGGTAATTCTCAACATTATTTAATTGACAGAAAGATTTTAAAAAATATAATTTGGATTTTCCATATTTTTTAATTTTAAGAAGTTTGAAGAATGTCATTCTAATAGATAAATTAGAACTCATTTACTAGCTGAACTAAGAAAATAATTATGACATAAAAACTTTGAGATTGGAATTCCCAAAATTCAAACAAAAATAATTTTTCTGTAAGAGACCAAATGAAATCACATATTATGTTACAGTAATTACAAGAAAATTAAAATATTCCATATCCTGATAGTAATTATTTATGCCATTACCATATTATTCAAATATTGTTTTTGATACATTTAAAATAGATTATTTCTTTCCAAAATTGAAAATATTATATTACTAAAAATATTTTTTCCATTCACTTTTCTTCTCCCAAATAAAAGAAAGGAAAAACAATAACCAAGAAATAATAGTCTAGGTAGTCAAGTACAGTACAAGATCCAAAAGCTGATCAATGTAATTCACCATATCAACAAGAAGAAAGATAAAAATCAACAATCATGTCAACATATATAGACAAAAAAATTAACATGAGTCAACATCCATTTATGATAAAGCTTTCAAAAAATGAAGGTAGAAGGGTTATACCTAAACATAATAAAGTCTACGCCTAATAAACCTACAGTTAATATCATACTAAGTGGTGAGGAGCTGAACGCTTTTCCACAAAGATCAAATACAAGACAAGGATGTCCACTTGTACCACTGCTATTCAATATATTATCAGAAGTTTTACCTAAAGCAATGAAGCACTAGAGAAATATAAGAAGAATTCAAGCTGGGAAAGAAGGAATAAAACCATCACGATTTGCAGATGACATGATAATATAGATATCAACAGAAAACCCTAAAAACTCCACTAAAAACTACCTGAAGCTATAAATTAATACAGGTTACAAAATCAATTTATAGAAGTTGGTTACATTCTGATATATAAACAACAAGCTAGAAGAGAAAGAAATCAAGTAAACTTCCATTTGGAAACATATCAAAAATAATTAAATACCTACGAGTAAGCTAACAAAGTAAGTGAAGTCCCTGTATAATGAGCACTATAAGACATTTTAAAGGTAAATAGAAAAAAAAAAGTGGAGAAATAGTCCTTGTTCATGGACTGATGAATTAACATAGTTAAAATGGCTCTGTTACCTAAAGCAATATACAAATTCAGTGAAATCCCATTAAAGTTTCAATGGCATTCTTCAAAGAAAGTGAACAAACAATACTGAAACCCACATAGAAACATAAACTACTCTGAGTTGCCAAAACAATTCTGACATGCAAAGGATGAATGGAAATAGCATACTCCCAGATTATAAACTATATTACAAGGTAATCGTAATGAAAATGTATGGTATTGGAATAAAAATAGACATGCAAACCAATGGACTAGAATTGAGAGTCCAGAAATAAGCCCATAGTGTAGGGACCGTTAATTTATGACAAAGGACACAAGAGTATATTGGAGAACAGAAAGTCTCTTCAACAAACTGGATAGCCATATGCAACAAATAAACTGTGTAAATATCTCTCATATTAAAAAAATTAACTAAAAATGGATTAAAATTCTATATGTAAGATCTGAAACCATAAGATGCTTAGAAGAAAATATTGACAAAACAGACCACATCACTGGTTTCAGTGGTGTTTTGGGAGAGCCAACCACAAGGAAAACAAAAGCAAAAATACAAAAATGGGACAAAAATCTGAAAAAAAAATGCACATTGAAAGAAGCTATTATTAAAATGAAAAGATACCATACTAAGTATGGGAACATAATAATCATCATACATCTAACAAGTGACTAATGTAAAAAATCTACCAAGAACCAATCCAACTCAATAGTCAAACAACCCAATTAAAAGATGGACAGAAGAGTTAATCTGACACTTTTCCACAGAAGACAACAGATGCCTGGCCAACAGGCACAGGAAATAATGTTCATCATAATTTATCAAGGAAATTCAAACCCAAACCACAGTAAGATACCACATCATACCTGTAAGAATGACCTACATCAAAATAATCGCAGAGATGTGAAGATAAAGGCACTCTCCTAAACTGTTGGTGGACTTTCCCAGCCCTCTGAAAATATTATGAAAGTTCTGTAAACATTGAAAGTAGATCTACCATAAAAATCAGCAATTCCACTCCTATGTTTAGACCCAAAGATTTCAAAAACACTAATTTGAAGGAATATCTGCACTCCAAAATTTGCTGAAGCAGTATTTAGAATATCCAAATTATGGGAACACTTAAGTGTTGAGTGGCAGGGGAGTGGATTGAAAAGATGTGTTAAATTGTAACAATGTACTGCTACTCTGCTATAAAAGAAGATGAACTCTTGCCTTTGTAACAACATGGATAGAACTGATAGAGAGTATTCTAAAAAAATAGATGAGACTATGAAAGACAAATAGTGGATGATTTCACTCACACATGGAACACAGAGAAACAGAAGGTCAGGAAAAAGCCAAACCATATAAAGTACTGTGTGCAAACTGATTGTACCATGGGACTCATGTTACTACATTAAAAAATATTTAATGAAAAATATATTTTAAAAAGCCAAACCAAAATCAAACATTAAAAAGATCTGTCTATAAAATAGTGAATACCAGAGCAGAAGGGGAAAGGTGGAGATAACTAGGCCAATAGGATCCAGTTGATTGTAGTGGAGACTATGAGTACCTTGGTGATGGATGTAGTGTGGTGAGTTACATCTGCAGAGGTAGAGCTATACCCCTGAATCATATACAATGTTGTACACCAATGTTCCACAACTAAAAAAATAAATGATCAAAAAGGAAATATGTCTTTTAGAATAAAGTCTGCTTGAACTATCTAAGGGTTTCATGTGATTGCATTGGTGTAGGTTAATAATAAACAAAATAACATATTTGGAATAAGAATCCAATTAATTATCAATAAATTCAAACAACTTACTGACCTTGAACAAATCACAAATACTAACTACAATGGTAAATTAAGACAGAGTTTTTAAAAGAGATGAATTATTTTAACTGTGTATGTCTTAGACTTCTGTTAATTGAGAACATAAAAAAGAATATGCAAAATAGTGTGCTTTCATTTACTCATAATGGATTTGCTTGTCCCATTATGGTTAAAATGTACAAAATTCAATTATCTCAGTATCTATATATCTACATGTCTATAGGCAGATCTAAATCTTTCTGTATCTTCTGGTAGGGATACACGTGACTGATGTTAGCTCTTGACTCTTCTGTGTTGTCAGTGACTTGGATATCAGTACTAATTTAGTCAAATGAGAATATGCAATTGTTATAAATGAAAATAAGGAAATGAAGTATCAATTTAAAGTACCAGAATGGAATAAGCTATTAAAATTTAGACCAAATGTTTCTGCCTTTTAAAACTCATTTGGATTTCTGGGTATTTAGCCAAAGAATACAAAAACACTAATTTAGAAAAATACATGCCCCTATATACGTGCTCACTACATTATTTTATGTACATATGCATATAGCACATTATATATGTTCACTACATTATTTGAAAGTACATATGCATCTCTGTGTACACTGCAGCATTATTCATAACTGACAAAATATAGAAACCATCTAAGGGTCCAAAGACTGATAATTACTTAAAGGAGAGTGGTAGAGTATGAAAGTATACATATACACATACATACCTATGTACAAATATATGGAATACTATTCAACTATTTAGGAAAAAAGAAAAAAAAATAGATGAAGTCTTGCTACTCATGACTGTGGATGGAACTGAGGGGATTATGATAGAAAAATAAATCAGATGGAGGAAGACAAATACCATATGATTTCACACATATGTGGAATATAAAGAAACAAAATAAACACAAACACAAGCTCAGATACAGAGATCGATGCTAACCAGAGGGAAGGGGATTAAAGTTGTGTCAAACAAGTATATGGGGTATACTGATGGATGGAAACTAGACTTCTGGTGGTGATCATAACGTAGAATATACAGATGTCAAAATATAATGCTGTGTACCTGAAACATATGTTATATGCCAATACTAGCTCACTAAAAAGTTATTTAAAAACTCATGTATTTTAAAATGTGTCCTACATTGCTTAATATAGAAAAATTTATAGTCTTTTAAGGAGCTAACACATTACACAGACCTTTTGGTTAACTTCATATCTTGTGTGCATTTTCATATATGCACATTTAATATGAGAATTTGTAAATGCACCCATATACACTGGTACCTAGCTTAGTAGGCACTCAATCAGCATTCAATGTATAGTTATTAATTTAACCAGAGGCATGTGTGTGTGTGTATGTAGTTAAATGTACACCTCAACAGTTTACAACCAATTTTTGGATACTCATATCAGGGAGCCAATCTAAAAGTTGATATTTTTAACCATAAAAATCTTACATGTGCATATATAATGTTTATGGTCTACTAAAACATAAGGAACATTTATAGTATTTCTCATTTTTAATCATTAATTTTATTGATAAAATTATTCATCCAGAAAACTAATATGGCACTCTATTTGAGACATTTAACTCTCTATTTCCTAACTCTAAAACTAGTGTGATGGTCCAGCACATCCATTTGACTTACTGTTAATTTGGGTTACTTAAAAGGTAATCAATGTGTTTTAATTCCAAAGACTGGATTCCCTGAAAAAAAATCAATAAAAAATATCATTTTCAATGCCATTTAATTTACATGACTTGACTTTCCAGCTATTCTACAGTTATGTTTTGTTTTTATTCAATGGATTGAATGCTATGTTTTGTTTTCAACAGATGTGACTTTGAGTGCACTGTAGAACAATATGCATTTGGTTCAGAATTTTAAATGAACATTCCATCTAATGACTTGCCCAGTATAAGCAGTCACTTTAAAAGTGGCATTGAAAGCAAGAAAAATTACTTAAAGGATCAGTTACATCTAAAATGATGAAATCAATAACAATATTTTCTCTGGGATTCTTTCTCTCTGATAAGCAAAATCTTTGCTTAAAAGCCACATTAAAATTTAATCACAATCTGTGTGCTTTAGCAATTGATAATTTCTGGACAGCTGTCTTCTGCTTTGTTTAAGTCTTGTATTCCTTCTGTTTAAGTTATGCCTTTTAATAGCTGGATTAAGTACATTTGGTTTAAAAATATATCACAAGAATATGTTCATATTTTATCTTCCAACAGTGGATTAATGTTTTATATTAATTTGAAATAATGTTAAAACTTGGGATAATACCTCAGGGTATGGAACCACTAGAAAATAGAATATTTCTTTTCCAATTTTATATGAGTACTTACTGTTTTGTGCTAATGATCAAGTAAACTCTTTAACTTTAGACTGTGAGCTGGAGTCACGTCTAGCTCATCTTTGTTTACCTGGTTCCTGATATTTTGTCTATGTAATATACAATAATGAAAATATTTGTGTTCAGTGATTTATTAGTCAATCCTTAAGGATATTTTCTCATATACCTTTAAAGAATTCTAAAATTAGCTGTAAGAATTACCTCACCTATGGCAATTGAATGTGTGTGTGACATCCTCAATATTTATAGGGATAGAAAATAATTTTTAAAATGCCCTTTCATCTTTTAGCACAGATTAGGTAACAGCCATTACTGCTAGTCTATGATCTTCCCACCCATGTGTTTTAAAAGGAGAGAATATAAAAAAAAATATTTTTCAGAGTTCTTTTGATTGCATCCCTATTGTTGAATTACCTAATATAACTACCTGAATTTGAAGTGTTTTCGTCATAGGTATTATAGGATAATTATTTAAAATTCATCTTCAATGTTAGGTTATACATTTAAGTTTCAAAGGCTAAAATAGTTAATATATTGATCATAGTATAATGCTTTATGAAAAATAGCTTGCAGTATATTATTTTAACATACTCAACCAAATCAATAAGGTGAACTTCATTTATAAGCATTAGGACTAATAAAATATGTACCTATTCACTAGCATAATTTACAAACTGCTATTTACTTTTATCTTTGCATCAGATGCTAATTAATTAAATACTTCTGCTGAAACTAATAAATAAGTAATAATTAGATAAACACATTGCAAAAACATAATTCAAAAGAAGCAGATTGAAGTGGCTTGGGAATCTAAGTAGCCATATAGTATGTCAATTAAGAGAAAAACTGAAATATTCCAAATATGTCCACAATATGTCCAAATATGTCTGCAATATGTCCAAATATATGCACAATATTGCAAAATTTAAAATAGTGCATATTTTAACATATAGAGAAGATATCACAGGACCTTTAGGGTAGTTATCTGAAAATAAAAAAGATAATTGTAATGTCAATTTGAAAGTATAATTTTATATGAAATTTAATCTACAAGTGAAAATATGTACTCTAGGTAAAATCTAAGTTATACATCTAAGTTATATGAGACAGGTAAATTATTCATCCACACATGGGTACTTGTTTCCCTTGAATAAGTTTGTTTTGGGGGTTGTAAGTATTTATTGAAGTAAATATGTCTTTATATACTGTGGAAAGGCCCTTTCACAGTACCTCCTTTTAACATTGCATCATAAAGAAATTTAAGGATGAAAAAAGAGATTTAAGAAATTTAAATATGGGTGTTAGAAAACATACAGCAAATAATAATTCATTTCCCTTGCAAATATAATCTCCATGAGTTACTAATGCCAGGCTGTTGTTATCAATATTTGTTCCTCATCTTTTTTTAGCGTTCTATATTTCAGTATGTTATGTTTAAATCTTCAGTAACCAAATCTGCTTTTACAAAATAACCCTAGAAAACTATAAAATTGCAAGTTCTTCCAGGGAATTAATCCGAAGTAAAATCAAATCATTTTAATGTGCTTTTTCTCCCAGTAATTTTCAAAAGCGTTTTTTTCTAAGATCAAATTTTGACAATCCTTTTTTTTTTTTTTCACACTATGATATGACTCCTCCTATTACTAAACTTTATGGCTTGAAAGGTCTTTTTTATTTTACTGCTTCTAACATATTAGGTTACTTTTTAAAGAAAAGGTGAACATATTAGCATTCTCTAAAATGCTACAGTGACAAAGAGTTAAACTAGGAATTTTAGATGAATACACTAGCAGTTTGCCATTCTGACAGCAAAAGCCAAGCTAGTGCTTTAAAAAAATGCAAGTTTGAAAAATGCAAATGGTGTTATCCAAATATGCAGCCATATGTCCATAATACACACATTTTTGGGGAAAAATTTGTAAAGATTTCATCACAGAGTAGTATCTCAAATGGTGGGGAACTTGTTTTATACTGTTTCTTGAAGAAAAGGATAAATTATTGAAATTTTATTTTAAATTTGCTACATATATATTATCATCGAAAAATTCATTATTTTTAGGTTTACACAGAAATTTGGCTCTATGTTTTAATATTCTATTTTGAGTAGGCACTCTTTCATCCATAATACAGTCAGCACAATTGTTCAAAATATCCAGATTTTAGGCATAAAATTTTCTACTCAGTCAAGTAAAGTTTAAAACCTATCTCTTCTAAGAGTAACTTAACAGTCCTCAGAACTCAAAGTCTACGAGAGCAGGAAAAGATGTAATTAGTTTGAGAAATGTTAAACTCTGAAATTCGGATAACCTCTAAGCAACTTTGCTCTGTTGATCACAGCCTCAGTAACAATGGGAGAGTGGAAGCCAAATGCAAGTGGTGAAACCTCTAACAGGAAAATATCAATTAATCTTTTTCAATAGAGTTGAAGTATGGATAATCCTCTCATTAAATAGTTTGAATCTTTTTTCCAAGTAAACAAAAGAGGGATAATGAGTGATGTGGTCTGACTTGTTTACATGGAGAATCTTCAAGAGGCTTAAGCATAACCTCTCAACACAGAGGTCTTCTTAGCCACTGGTCACTAATTACCCTCTTTTAAAGGTATTTGTATAAGCAAGGGGACTATGTTTTCAGACTTACCATGAGAATACCATTTAAGTGCCAATATTTTTATACTTAAGCCAATATATTAAGCAGTATCAAAATCTAGGGGATCCTCACCAATCAAACAAACAAATAAGACCCCAATCAAATACATATTTCCAATATTCATTTTATGCATTTTAGTAAATGCTCATTTCCTTATAATTCTTTTCAAAAGAGCTACTTCTATTATAATAAATAATTCATATCTAATTGCTAGAGATAGGCCATAACTCTTGATTGAACTATTCTAGCACCCTCAGACCTCCAATTGCTGTGAAAATTGTTGGTTGGAAGGGAAAAAGAAGACTGGAATTAACATCTGTTGTGTCATCTGCCAACCAGTTTGCCCTTGATATTTAAGCAGTTTCAAAGTAAATACGTTCTTTAGTCCACTTGTCACCATACAAGCATCATTTAAAAATTGATCTTTTCAAATTTCTGCTTGATACAAATGCCACAAACTCTTTTAATGTTACCGGGTATACATATAGTGGACCTAATGGGAGAGAATTTTACCATGATTGTTAATCAAGGTCCACATTCCTTACTATGTTTATGCATAATATCAGTATCTCAGTGAACCTATTGTAACTAAATGTAGATGGATTAAATGAATATCAGTAACTTTAATATCTGCAACAATGGTGCTATAACTTTTAAATTAGAATTATTAAATTCATCAGCACGAAAACTTCCCACAAAGAGGTAGTGAAAGTTATGAATAAGAAAGAGACATGAAATTCTGAAACAAGTCTCTCTAGCAAATTTTTTGCTTGTTTGTTTGTTTTTTGCTAGCAACTCTTCAACAACACATTGACAGTGATATTTTGATATTCTTTCTACTCCATAGATAAAGACATGAGAAGTGGCAATTTTACATGAAGAGTTTAATACCAAAAGAAAATTTACATTTTCATGTCTATGATGTCATTGACTTCTTCTGTCTTTATATCTTCAAATTTGTTCTTGCATTTTTAAGATAACGTGAGATAATATGATAAATAAACCATGAGGACATAGACTTTATATTCTTATGAATTCTTGTAGATCGGTGACACTGAGTATAGAACTTTGGAATTGAAAAATTTAGAATAAAGTGGAGAGAAGACTATGGCTTTGTCTTCAGTGGCCACTGTTTTAGCAGTTATCTCATCGTGGAAAAAATCATTAGATTTTAATATCAGAAATTTGTTTCTGAATCCATTTTTGTGTGCCTTGTGAAGTTTGAAAAACACTCTAATTTTTTAGCATAAATATAGCTCATTATGTGACAATGGACAAGTTATTTAACTGCAATTTCTATAGCTATGAATTAGGAGAATTTTATGAAACATCTTTAAGAAACAGCTCTATGATATGTGAAACTGGTTCTGTGTTAAAAATCAAGATTTTACTTAATCTTATTTATTGTAATATATTCAGCAATTTCTTCATGCTACTGATGAAAAATGCGTTGTAATAATAAAACTTCAAAATATATATGCACACATATATGTTTATATATCATATATACATGGATTTACATATAACATATAAATATGCATATTTGTATAAAAGAGCTAAATATATGTGAATACATAAAATATTTTCATTTGATAATATAGTAACTAAAAAAATGGAATTGCTTTTTAGAAAAATAGACACTTTAAATGCTTTGCCCTTAAAATCTTGTGGTTAAGAAGAGAATAACTAATTTGTAGTGACACCAAAGCTTGTTTTGTGTAGGATACCTTAGTCAAAGTTTACTTTTGTTATGCTTTGTGTGGTTGATGAAATTCCACAGCATCTAAACACAAAAAACATCATATTTATTAAAATCACACATAAAATATCCTCCTGCCCTTATGCTTGTTTATTTTTCCAAGTTTCTGTTTGTTAGAGATTGTCTATTATTGGAAAATTAATTTAGAAATGCATTTACACCTACACACTCACCATTTGATTTCCAGATACTTGTGGAATAGCTCACTGTTGGTTAAATGAGAGCTATATCGGCCAATTAGCATGCAGTTGGATTTAGTTAATTTACATATTTCTGTATCTATTACTAGAAGCTATTTTCTATGTCACTCAAAATGTTGTTATTTGGTTAGATTTTGTAAGTTATAGTGATGGTTATAATTAAAAAATACTATCATACAAAATAGAAATACTGCTTAATCTTTTAAGGCACATTTCCCGTTAACTGATTGTGTTTCTTAAGAACATATGAGACACAAAGAACATCAGTAACTTTGCCTATTTGCTTTTTACAATAGTATTATTACGAGAGATGTGTTCATATTTGAAAAAAGGTATTTATATTTCTTAGATAAATAAATGATAAATCATGAGTTTTTAAGACATACTTATTTGTAATAGTTAATATGACTGGATGACAAACTAGGGACATTTTAATGTTTTATTCATAATTCAGAAGACAGCATCACAGTCCTAGAAGAATCTAATGATGTTCACCAAATCCATTTCCTATTTGGCACTCATTTTTTAAAAGATTTATTTTTATTTACTTATGCACACAAGAATTGGCCCCAGATCAGAGGGTAAGAGAATTCACTGGATACAGAGCAAAACAGGCAGATCTAGTGAAATATACTGCTGAGGAGAGCAGGGGACAAGATAGGAGAGATCTGCCACACCATATGTGGGTCAGCTCTGTGGGGGTGATAAAACGCAGGCTATCACAGTGATAGTGCTAAGACTTAAAACTTATGCCTCCAGTGAGAGTCCTCCCACCCACAGATTTTTAAATGCAATATTTTTACCTTTTAATTATTACAGGTGATATTAAACTGAAAGAAAATTACCTGGATCCCCTGATGACTTAAACTCTTTATTTTTTCAAAAAAAAAAAAAAAGCTACCCTATATTTTGCATATTAGTAATAGGTGAGATTTTCACTGGAAAAACAGTATCAGACCTTTTGCTTTAGCACAGATAATATCATTCAAAACATGATGAGTGTGTCAAAATAGCAGAAAATCGCTCATTGATCTGAATAAAGTTATTATGAGCTGCTTTTTCACTATCACCCCACACACACCCACAGACAATGGCTTAACCTAAACATTAGCCTGTGGGGGGAGGAGGCTGTCATAACATTATGGAGAAAAGATGGAAGGTTGGTTAATGCATAGGAACCAGCTCAGTAGTTTCCTCAATAAAATCAGTTGAAGCCAAGCACCAATAGTGTACCAGATTCTGTCCTAATCAATCTCATATGCAACTTTGAAGATAAATTACTTTAGACTTGATAATTACCTCAGCTTCATTATTTAAACAAGAGAGACCCTAGAACACTGTGATGTAAACTATTTCTGAAATACCTCTATTTTAGGGTCTCTAATGCCTTGTCTGTCTTATGGTAAGAATAAATTCATAGTTTTCATCCCTTGCTCCCCTTACTTTGAGTGAGGAGGCATGAAATACACAGAGTAGGAAAAAAAGTCACAAATGAATCACAAAGTGGAATAAAATCTGTGCTTTCATTAAAACTTTCTGTGACTCATCAATATCTTTTCTCCTCCAAAATATACCATGGTAAAGTCACTGCCTTAGTCATACAGTCAAGAGAGAATTTCATTTGAGTTAATTTCTAAAAATGAAGTCATAAAATTTTCCTGAGTGAAAAATGATGAACTATCTTAACTCAGTTTGCACACATCCCAAGCTAAGCAGGAAAGAAACCTGATTTGTTATAGGAATGTGCAGTTGTGTCAAATTTCTAAATTTGTTCTTTATTCAAATTTGGAGAAGCAATTTAGTTTCTTCAGCTCTGTTGACTTATACTTTCACTTTTTCTTACAAACAGTTAGCTAATTCTTAAGCTCTAACTTTAATAGAGATATAGTATAGTAAAGGCAATAAAAATATGGTGATCAGAATCTGTTGTTAAATAAAGTTAAAATATAAATAAACTATCCCCAAATATTTATATGTATTAATTTATTTGTGTTATGTAAGTAGCAAGAACAACAACAACAAAAATCAGTATAGTCTCCACTGATTTAGTTTTGTTCAAGTTAGAAGCTACAAACCTCAGTATCATGAAATACATAATTTTGAGATTTTCACACACACATATACACCAAAAATAGCAAAAAATATTAACAAATGTACCTTATAAGAGCTCAGAAAGTCAGCAGATTTTCTATGGTAAGAGTCCATTAAAACCAAAAAATGGCTTTATAAAGGCCAAATGAAATAATAGAATAAAATTAGAATTGGCCTTGAAATCAAATAAAACATATCATTCATATGCCATTTTGATTTGAGTTCCATGTCCAGAGATCCTCGGTAGAATTTTGGAGGAACTAAGGTATTTACTATAAGAAAATGTTTGAACTCTCTAAAATTGTGCCAAACCAAAAAAAAAAAAAAAAAATTCCTATGACACTGTGTAAAAGAGATACCTGAAAATTTAAAAAATTACCTTCATCTTACTCTCTGAATTTAAAATTATTACTTTGTTCTCTGGATTTAAGTTCATAGATAGTACTAATAGATACTATTGATATATTGGGCTAAAAATAGTTGGTCTGTGTTTGTGTGTAATGGATTTGGTAGCTGAGAGGTTAAAGCCTTAACAAGTTGTCTTTAAACAGGCCATATTGCTTGAAACAGTTTTGAGCCAATGGATTATCCACAGAAGATCTGTACTGCTTAGTTCAGCTGGGAATTTTCAGCATGGACGCAAAGGCCCTTGTGCTATAGTTCATTCTGAAATGTCCATTGCTACTTTTAGGAAGTTCGGTGAATGCGACTTTGGGGACTTAATCGCAGTAAAGAAAGATCAGCCCTCCAGAGTTCAGACATGCCATCATTTTGACCTTTGTCACTTAGCAGGAAATGAAGGGTAGCACCGTGTCCTTTCTCCTTCTCTTCCCTCTCCATGTTTCTAAGTTCTTGACCCCTCTGTCTTCTTCTATACAAGAGAAATGACCTTATTTTATCTCTCTAATCCCCCAATAAAGGCACTGAACCCAACTTCTTGAGGTTAATTATCTGATCCTCTCTGATCATCTTCCTACTCAAACCTTTTGTGCTGTTAGAATTTCCCTCTGCTTATTCGGTTGCTTGCCCACTTAGGTGATGCCTAATGCCAGGCAAGTAAGGAGTTATGGAATGTATGGGACATACTACTTTTCTTTCTAAAGAGAAAATCCTTTCAATTTCAACCTGAAGTGAAATTTGCCTTCTGCTCTGACAGAGCTCTGGGAAGATTCTGTTCAAAAGCCAAGTCAAATGACTTCCAGGATGGGTATATTATTTAGGAGGCTCTGGTTTGACTACCAAGGAGAGTATTAGGAAACAGTCATAAAAGTGTACATATCTGTACACTTTTTTCTTTTCTTTTTTGCACTTGAGACAATTGATCTTTAATAACTTTTTTAAAAATTGCACAGGAAATTAACTTTTAGTCAATACAACTTAGAAAAAGAGGTAAAAAATGGAATTTCAGAGCAATGAAAACATGTATCTTTCTTTTAATACTCAACCTTACTCTTCAATATCCATAAAACTTGAATTTCACACTCAATGATAGCTCAGACATTTGAAGTATGAATTTTCAAAATGGTTTATGTATACAAACGTTTAATATTGAACAATTAGTTAAAATGTACAAAATCATACATTTTTACAAAATAGACATATTTTAAAAATAAAGCTTTGTTTTACCTTGTATCATTTCCAGTATCACGTCCTTTGAAGCCAAAGTGATTTGCATATGCTCAAGACCACTAAGTTTTCTATTTCCTTGTTCTGAAATTAAAAAAAAAAAGATAAAAGAAATGATAACTATTAGATGATTCTGACAATTTCCAGGCAAGTCAGAGTTAAGATTTACTCCGTGTAAAATCTAAGTTGATATTTGGTTTCATCCATACTACATAGCTAGCATTTACCACTCCATTTCTAGTCAGAGGGAATGTCTTTCAAACATAAGATAACCAATCACTTGAAGAATTGTGTTGCACAGTCATAAGAGAAATAAATCAGATTCAGTTCCAGGTAATTTTCTTCTGTGATGCAGAACTTTGAGTTTTAGTCTAGCCCAGGGACAAATAGTAATAGTAAACAACAGTAAGAGCATAAAACTAAAAAAAAAAAAGTATAATTCTGATGTATCTTTTCAAACACTTTTTGACAAACTGTATCTTTAAATATTTTCACAAGGAGGAATAAAGGTATTGGTAACCCAAACCAATTGTATTCTAAAATGGAATTGATAATTTTCGTGGCTTTTCAATGCGACGAATTATTCCATCTCAATTTCAGGCAGAAACATAATCAAGGATGGGCTTAAGAGATTGAAAAAATCAGTCTTAAAAGTAGAAATTACTGTCTTTCTCTTATAATTGAACTTTATAGGAAAATATAAACTCTTTAGTATCTGAGGCCATAAATGATTTTAGTTTACTCTAGGTAGATGGGAAACTAGGTTTTATAATAATATATCATTTGTAGGTCATAAAGAATAGTTATAATTCAATGATTCAGGTAATTTTGATTTAGGTAATGTATTTGACACTAGGTTATTTTTGGAGGATTCATATTGTTTTAAATGCAAGTCTTCATTATCCAATGAAAAAGGAAACATGGAAAAGAGATGAAGAATTATATTTTTGTCTAATGAAATACTTCCTAAAAAGTGAAAAGCAAGCATACTATCATAATACAGATTTCCTACCTACTTGTTTGCATAATCCCAACATCTGTCTGTGAAAATAATATGTACTCGTGTATTTTTTGTTTCAAAAGATAGCGATGCAGTTAGTTTTGTTGATTCAAAAATGAAATTATATATGATGAAAACTATCAATGCTAAATAAATCCCAAATTTACTTTTTTAAATTGAAGTTTGAATATAGAACTTCTCAGTTTTATGCCAACTTTTCGATAAATGAGCCATAAGAATTAAAACTATTGGTTGATAACAAAAAATATAATAACAGTAATCACATTTTGACATTTCTATTGCACCTTTCACCTTGAGAAAATTCAAAGCAATTAACCTGAAAGTTGTTTCCACATTCTTAGGATTTGTAAGTCCCAATTGAATCAAGCTATCATCTAAATGATCTCAAAGTATAAGAAGAGCATCCACAGCGCTATGGACCTGTCAACCTGGCTTTTGTTACTAACAGACCTCTGAGGCCTGGTGAATGTAGAGGACTCTTTAAAGAATGAAGGCCAGTTTCATAAGAGAAAAAGAAACAACATGTGTGTACCCCAAGGGCCTTCACTGTCCATTAAGTCAAACAGAGAAGACAAATATTGTATATTCTCCATCACAGTGATACCTAGAAAAACCAAACTCAAAACAATAGTGAATAGAAGAGTGTTATCAGGGGCAGAGGGTAGTGGAGAGGGGGTGATAATGTTTAGAGGTAGAAACGTCCAGGTATAGGTGATAGGTGAGTCAGTTATAGGCATCTAATGTACAGCCTGGTGACTATAACTACATACCTGAAAGTTGTTGAGAGAGTTGACCACACACACATATGGCAATGATATGAATAAATGGTTGGGTTAAGTAAATTTATTATGGTAATCATTCATAATATAAATGTATATGAAATCATCATGTTTTTATACCTTAAGCTGACAGATGCTGTACGTCAACTATATCTCAATAAACTTGGGAAATACTTATATAAATTATTCTAGCTAAAATAATAATAATCAGTTGGTTACAACAGCTAACATTTTATACCAAGCAAGGGAAACTGTGCAGTTTCATTTTTTGTTCAGTTAGAAAGGCCCATCCATTAAGCAGTTACAATGTCAAATAGATGATTAGTATCTTGAAGTTTTAAGAGTTCCTTTAGGTTATAGAATCCAAATTACTATAGTATAGCAAACACTATTAACACCTGTTGTATTGTTCCTCATTCTTAATATCCCTGTAGAAAAACAATTCCAATTGTCAGGTGAATATTTGCTTTTGTCTATAAAAAAAGCTTTTTTTTTTTTTTAATGTTGAAAAAGGTACCAAATTATAGCTTGCTTTCTAAGGTTTTATGACTGGTAAAATTACAAACAATACAAAAGTTTTTTTTTTTTTGTTTTTTTAATGTAACCTAGTACATATCACAGTGAGGACACAGAGGAAAGATTGGTCTGTCTACATTAATATGAGAGCAACAGTAAAGTTTACATGCACATAGACTACTTGGATAAAATATTAAGCAAGAAAAGTAAAGTTGTATTCAAAGCATCATTTTGGTTAATAAAGAAAAAAGTGAATAGAAAAAAAAATAGGCCAATATATTCAACATAGTTCTTGCGTACATGAGGTTAATGAAGATAAATTTTCTGTCTTTTCTTCTGCATGTTTAGGGGAGCACATAATACTTTTTTTGCTGTAAGTTCAGGAGAGAGTCCAAAGTCCAACAAAATGCATGGTATTTTGAATAAAATACATTGAGTATACTCAAAGAAGAGTATATTTTTCTGAATCCTCCCACTCTTTTTTAAAATTAAATAGCTTTAGTAAAGAGACCCTTTTCCAAAAGCGAAGAAGTAAAAATGCCAAATGAATCTACCCCATGGACAAACAGCAACTCTACAACAGTTAGATAATATAATATTCACTGTGTCACAATTGAGTGTCTATCAGTTTCTAAAGTATAGCATGCAGGCACACGGAACAGTACTTGCATTAACACTCTCTTTATGGAATGAATTTGAAAGACTTTTTCTGAGTTGTCCCGGAAAAAAAAAAAAAAAACAGCCTCCCACAGCTGGCTCCTCTATTTTTGGCTTCTCCTATCCCTGTTTTCATGGCAGCTGAGAAATATTAATGTGAGAAAAGTATCTTTTATTTTAGTCTTTAGAAAAGAACTCAACAGAAATCCCTGCAACTTCAGCAGTAGAGGGTAAGAGTTCCAAGATCATACTGTGGGAGTGTATTACTAGAACACCTGTAGGAAAGAGAATGGCATGAAAAACAATATGTTCAACTTATATGACTTTCCCAAAGTAAATGCTGCTTTATATAATACTTAATATATTTCACCAAAAGCAATTATATCCCTGGAATGCTTATATAAAATAAGCATATAATCAATCTCATATATAAAGAGGGTAAGGTAGGAAAAAAAAAACATTTCTTTAATCCAACCCCATTTGACAGACAAACATTTAACACATCTATTTGAAAATAGCAGAAATGTTTTTTGAGACTTTCCTCCTGAATTCCTTATTAATCATACAGATAAAATTAAAACCTTAATCTTGAAAAAAAGTATCAGTCATATGTGATCTAGTAAATTGGCTAGAAAAATAAGAATTGTAGACATAGATTGAACCACATTTGTGAGAGTAATGACAAGTTACTTCAGTTTTATTGACTCAATCAGATCATAGGGTGAGTCATTTCCAGACATATCGATAAACTCATTGATTCCTCTCATTCTTGTAGTCACTGGACTATAGAAAAAAGGATCAGTAGCCATTTGACCTTCATTGTGTATTAAACAAACACCAGATGGCAAGGATTCATTCAGGAAATCCATTCTTTCTTCTTCATAGTCATGTTCACACTGTTGCTTCCCACTGAGTCTTTATCTCTGTTTGTCATGGTGCCAGAGCTGCCTGCATAGCACCTTTCATGCATCACAGCTTTCAAATCTTGTCCCATTAGTTTCATTTTGTTTCCATCATAAATAATCTCCCACTTTCTCATACACTCTTTCATTATCTAATAATGGGCCAGGTCATTATACAAAGGAGCCAAGTATTAAAGGGTTAGTGAGTACAGTTTGTCCACTTGGTTTCTGGCCAGGGTGTGAACTATTTATTAAACAGATAAATTTATGCAAGTATAAAATGAGACCAAAAGAATGCAAGCACCACAATCCTGCTAACAAGGTTATAGGAATATGGGATATAAAAGTAAGGACATTTGATTCTCAAATTGGAAACTTTAAAATACTATGCCATGAGTGTAACCTAATTCAACCTAATTATTTCAAGAAACACACAAAAGCAAATACCCTATCTTATGTAAAATTCCATCACAATTCCTCTCCTTGGCCAGTCCCTAGGCTCATTTGGAAATCAGCCAGTCATCTAGAAGTGTGGAAATACTGGTGAGCATTTACAAGCCAAAGTGACTCCATTCTCTGAGTGTTATTGATGACTAAATTTCACTGAATCCAAGAAGGGAGATTTGTCTTTTTGGAGAATGTTGTATATTCTCCAGAATAAGACACAATAAGAAAGGTGGGTACTATGTAAGATTTATTGCCAACATTGCAAAATTGAGTACAAACAAGGAGATTCCTGAATTTTAGCAGAATTGTTCTTCAGAGTTCACTAGCAGTTAAATGTTGAGCAAATATTCTCACATCTAGAATCAGATTCTTTCATTATTTAAGGAAAAGTTAAAAAGTTTATAGTATATTGTGTAGGATGCTGTGAATATGTCAGCACTGAGTTAAATCATCCCAGCCTATTATTCCCACAGGCAGGCCAATTATCAGGGGATAATTGGACTGATAATGAGCATTCTGAGTGGTCGAGAGGTCTCTCTCAGAATCCAGCACCCCCTTCTCTCAGAAGGCTGTCCTCTATGCCAAAAATAGTATGTTAAAATGGGAAATTTTAAAATAATGGAGTACTTTAAAAACACCTGGTTATATTTATTGAAAGTAAAGTTTTGAATGCTAAACTTATTTTTTATTAAAGGAGCAATTATATATGCTATTAGGAAAACACAATAGAGGTGACAATTATTTTGTTTGTTCCTTGTGAAATATTTCTATTTTATGAATGTGCATTAACTATATATAGAAAAATACAGAAGAAAACAAAATAGAACCATTCTTGAACTCATATTATTCCTAACAAAATGTTTTAATTATTTTGGAATTTAAAATAAATGCTTAATACAAAGTCACATGTGGCATTTATATAAACACATATTTTATTATTTATTTTTTGTTTGTTGACAGTAAACTCAATAAGTTCTCTCTACCCCAACATACTTAAATATTTTCTGCCTGGAATGATCTTTCCACCCTCTTCCACCATTTTACTTTTATGTATTATTTGATCTTAGATTAATTTTCACTTATTTGAGGACAGTTCATCTCTAACATCCCCAAACTGAAGTCTCGCTATACTGTTCTAAACTCTTCTAGTTCTTAAGAACTAGGACTGTGAAGATTTATGTCTGTCTTTTCTGGTCAACAGTAACCTCCATGAGGGCAAAGTGATACTTCTTTTGCCGTAATATTATATACCAGAAAAGCACCAAGCATTAAATAAATGCTTTTTAAACACGGAATAAATATGTTTGAACATTTTCTATGTAATTCTAGATGGTGAAATCTGAAGAAAGAAGATTTGTGTGTTTATGAATAAAACACACATAGCTAAAAATTCCATGACTTTAAACATTTTACACTTGTGTATCATCATCCCAGTAGCCCTATCCAAGAAGAAAATAACAGAGGAACTCAATCTTTTTGAGTTGTTAAATAGACATTGAAAGAAAAGGTAGAAAAAAAAGAAAAGAAACTTCTTAAAGATCCTAATAGAAACTGTTAAATGTTTAACCTCTACATTGTTTTCCTTTGAAAAGGAAAATCCTTTCATTATGTATTGCACTGAGTTCAAACCACAAAGTAAAACATAACCAATGATTTCTAAGTTGAATCTTAAATCACAAATCTTGCCTCAAATGTCAGTTCAAGTTTCCTGTAAACTTAACTTCTAGGCAATATTTGTAAGACTAGTCTTATATTTGTTGTCTCAATTATTAATGTAATTTGAGATCCATTTCTTAAAAAGAGCTAATAATTTCTAGTTGTCCTTTATTATACCAACTGCAAACTCAATTATAAATTCATATAAAATATATTTTCTGTATATTTCATAGTTTTATATTTTATGGCAATATATATAGAGAGAATGCTGAAACACTAAACAATTTTACTGACTTCTTCTTTAACAATACATTTTTTAGACAGCACAGTCAGATAATTATGTTTTTAACTCTAAATTTTATTTTTAGACCAGTTTAAGGTTCATAGCGAACTAAGAAGAACATGTAGAGATTTTTTATATACCCCTATCTCTACATATGCATAATCTCCTTCACTCTGCACATTGTGCTAGACAGAGGTATATTTTTAAAAATTGATGAACCTATATTTACCTGTTATTATCATCCAAAGTCTGTAGTTACACCAGGACTCACTCATGGCATTGTTCATTCTATACATTTTGACAAATATGTGACATAAATTCATTCTATATATCATAGATGGTTTCCCCCCATAAAAAATCTTATGTGTCTTAAATATCAATTTACTTTCCAATCCAAGACTATCTCTGATTCTTCTACTGTCTTCAGTTTTGCCTTTTTCTAGAATGTTATATAATCAGTAACATGTAACATTTCAGACTGGCTTGTAATAAATAATAATAGGCACTGATATTTCTTCCATGTCTTTTAGTATCTCAACTGTTCATTTCTTTTTAGCAATGAGAAATACTTCATTATTGGGCAAACCATGGTATATTGTACCATTTTTCTACAGAAGAACTGCTGGTTGCTTACAAGTTTTGACAATTACAAAGTTGCTGAAAACATTTGTGTGACTTTTATGTGGACATAATTTTCATTAGAACAGTAAATACCATGAGTGGGGTGCTGAATAATATATAAAACATGTCTAGTGTAAGAAACTGCCAAACTGTTAAGCAAAATAGCTGCACTATTTTATATTCCCTCTAGCAACAAATGAGTATTTAGGTGATTTCATATAATTGGTAGTCTATGCTATTTCCAGAGTTTTGGATTTTGACCAACTAATATATCTCAAGTTTTACCTTTCAATTACCTACTGATATATATTTATATATAACTCTTTTCATATATGCTCCCTTGCTGTCTACATCTTCATCAGCCAAAGTTTCTTCAAGCCTTTTGCCCAGGTCTCAGTCAGGTTCATTTTCTTATTGCTGTGTTTTGAGTGAACAGCCCATTATCACGTGTACATGTGTCTTCTGTAAACATTTCCTCTTAGTCTTTGGATTTCTTTCTCATTCTCTTGCCATTGTATTTTACAAAGAAGATTTTTTATTATTATTTTTGTGAAGTTTATCAAACCCATTGTTTCTTTCATGGCTCATAACTTTTGAGTTATGTGATAAAGCCACCATCATAGTTTTCTAGGTTTCCTCTTATGTTACAGTAGAGTTTTTATACTTTACATACTTTAGGTTTTTGGTGCATTTAATTTTTTTTGTAAGAGAAAATATTGTACTTACATTTTTGCATGTCCAGTTTTTCTAGCATAATTTGTTCATAAATCTTTTTTTCAATGCTTTTGTTCCTTTTAATAAAGATAAGTTGGGTCATTTTCTGTGCCGACTGTTCTGTTCTATTGATCTGTCTATTCTTTCACCAAAACCAGACAGTCTAAAATTCTTCTTGTAAGTGTTGAGCCAGGTAGCACACCAGTCTTCTGACTGTATTACTTTATTCTTGAGTTGATTTATTTTATTTTATATGCCTCCACATATAAAATTTAGAAATGGCTGGTCAAAATAACTTGTTTGTATTTCCATGGGGATTGCACTGAATCTATAGATCACCCATTACATTGACTAGACAGACATCTTAATCGTATTTAGTCTTACAAGTGTGGGCTGTTCCTCCGTGACAAATGGAGACTAGACAATGGGGAAAGGACGGTCTATTCAACAAATGGTGTTTGACAAGTCATATGCCAAAAAGTAAGGATAAAACCAAGACTAGATTACTCCATACACAAAAAATTAATTTAAAATGGGTTAAAGACTTGGCTATAATAGCTAAAACCATAAAATATGTGGAAGTAAACATAGGAACTATACCCCAGAGATAAACTTGGAGGTGAATTTGGAGACTCATCTCCTTAGCAAGTGAAACAAAAGTAAAAATAACAAATAGGAAACATTCACTAAAAGGGTTTTGCATAGCAGAAGAAACCATTCCAGAAACAAAAGGCAATCTACAGATTGACAGCAGGTAATTTGCATGTCAGATGTTTGACAAGGGCTGAACTTCCAAAATATATAAAGAAGTCTGAGAACTCAATAACAAGAAAGCAAACAACCCAACAAAACATATAGACCAAAGTATAGAAAAATAGACAGATTTTTCCAAAGAAGATAGGTAGATGGCTCACAGGCATGTGAAAAATGATTAGTGTAAGAAAGAGAAGAAATCTCTTATAAAAAAAAATGCAAAGCAAAGCCCACAATTAGATGTCACCTCTTCCCTATTAGAATGTTCATTTCAAATACTGAAGACAACAAATGTTGGAAGGGTGTGAAGAAAAAGGAATGCTGATTAACTGTTAGTTAATGGAGCAAACTGGAGCAGCCTCTATGGAAAACAATTTGGATTATGGTGTCATTCACAGGTGCTGTGGTAGTGGGAAAGTTATGGGGACAATATATGAGGAGAGAAATCAAATATTGTACAACACTGAACAAATGGTATAAGAAAATAAAATTTTAATTAGAAAGAGCCTATATAAACAATATGGAGGGTCCTTTAAAAATGAAATAAAAGCCCTCTCTGGTGGCACAGTGGGTTAAAGTACAGCACTAAGAAGCTAAAGCCACTTCAGCATGAGTTCGATACCCACCTTGGAGGTGACCACATGGCGCGGCAGACCTCTCCTGACCCGCCCACTGGTCTCCTCAGCAGTGTATTTCATGGATCTGCCTGTTCTGCTCCCCGCTCTGTCTCTGGTGAATCCTCTCACTGTCCCTGCACCTCTGGCCTGCACCCCAGTTCTGTGTGTATAAATAAATCTTTTTTAAAAATAAAAAAAAAGAAATAAAATATTCCTTACTGTTAAGGTATATTGTTTAATCTCCAAATACTTGTGAATTTTTTTCTGGTTATCTATGTTTACTAACTTTAAGTTTAATTTCTTTTTCTGAAGATAACCCATATAACTTATATTTTTAATTTATTAAGATGTGCTTTATGATTGAGAATATAATCTATCATTAAGAATGTTCCAGGAAAATTTGAGAAGAATTTGTATTCTATTGGTGTTGGATGGAGTAGTCTATATGTGTTAATTATTTTAGGTTGATTGATAATGCTATTGAATTCATCCATATCCCTAGCTGGTATTCTTCCTACTTTATCAACAGGAAAATTTTGAAGTCTCCAACTGTAATAATTTGTCTACTTTTCTTCAAAGTTCTATTAATTTTACCTCACATATTTTGATTCATGGTTGTTGGTGCACAAATATATTAATAATTTCTATGCCTGCTTGGATAAATGATGCCTTATCTTTTTATAATGATTATATTCTCAATTACCCTTGTTTTGAATTAAGCTACCTCTGTTTCTTTTGATTTGTACTAACATTTTCTTTGTACTAATATTTTACTTTTAGGTCATATAAAGAGTAAATTTCTTCTAGACATTTTATAGTTCAGTATAGGTTTTAGTCTTTTTTAAAAAAAATGTAGAAATCTATGTCTTATTGCTAAATTTAGGACATTTCAGAATGAGAGTGAATTTTTATATACTTGGTAATAACATGCTTCTATTAACTGTTCATTGCATCTGTTCTTTGTTCCTCATTTTTCTTTATAACTTTTTTAAAGCATTTTTAATGATTCCTTTTTCCCTCTCAACATATCTACTGTTAAATAAAAAGGGGTTACCCTAGGTTTTGTCACATAAAATTTTAATTCATCTTTATCCACCTTCAAATAACACTAGACTACTCCACAACTGGTGAAGTACCCTTCTAACAAAGTATGCATATATTCTCCTTCCTGTCACCTGGTGTCTTACAATTGTGAATTCCACTTACATATAGACTATAATCACATAAATCACAGTTTTTCTTATGGCTTATATACAGTTCTATTTTAGATTAATTAAAAATATAAGAAAGCTTTTATTTAAAGATGCCATTTATCTCTTCCTTGGACTTTTTTATAAAATGAGTTCTGAACTAATTTTTCTTTTTCTTTTTTTATAATAGTTTATTTTTACATATTTTTGTGCACTTTTCCTTTCAGTTGCAATCCCCTTGGGTTTCCCATCACCAAATCACCCATGTGCCATGACCACAGTCCAGTGCATTTCCCTCCCCCCACTGTTTTTGATCCCATTCCCCACTTCACCCCACAAAATGTCTCTGGTATATGGCTGTTCATCATTATCATTACTTTCTCGCCTGTTCTATTATATTCCTGCTATGAGAGAATCCATCTAGTATTTTTCCTTTTCTTTCTGGCTTATTTCATTAAGAATGATCTTTTCCAGCAATTTGTCTTTCTTAAATAATTAAAAATGTATATTTCATAGAGGGAAGACCTATTAGTGATGAATTCCCTTATTATTTGCCCAAGAAATTCTCCTTATATTCGGATGTATGTTTTCACCAAATACAAATTTTTTTCCTTCTCTCCTTTTTAAATATTTTACTTCACTCTCTCCTTGCTAGCAAGAGGGACACATGTCACAATTATTTTCCTTATGTTTTTAAATGCTGACTACTTTAGACATTTTCTTCTTCACTTTGGTTTTATGTAGTTTAAACAGAAAATGCTTAGATTTGTAGTATTTATCATAACTTGTATTTTCTGAGCTCCCTAGAGCTGTGGTTTGGTGTCTGTCTCAACATTAGGAAATTCTCAGCTATTCTTCCTTCAAATATTCTGCTCCTTTCTCTTTTTCATGTTCTCCTGCTATTCCTATTGTGTGTAGGTAATACTTAATGTGCCTCCTATTCTTTTTATTTATCTTCATTCTTTTTATACATTTTTATTGGAAAATTTATAACATTCTATCTTCAATGACACATTTTTTTTCTGCTGTGTGAAATTTACTAATGAGCTTTTCTAAGCAGCTTTCATTTGTTACAATGGTTTTGATAGCTACCATTTTCTTTGATTCTTTGAGTTTTCATTCTTTCACTTGTACTGCCATTTATTCATGAATACTGTATACTTTTCCCATAGAACTCTGAACATTTTTTATCACCCAAAATATGTTTATTGGGATTGTTTCCCATTCACCTCAACTAGACTGCAGCTGCTGTCTGATGGAGATCCTACTATAAACCTTGCCTTTCCTCCCTTAGGTTGACAGAGGTCAACATGCAACACTACTGGAGTACCTGACTAGAGATGGTGGTAGTTTTATAGAATCTTGGACATTTCATGTGCCTGAAAAGGAGTTGGGGTGGCTCTACACCAGATGCTGCTTCTTGTGTTTCCTTTTCCCTGCTTCTGGGATGGATAGAGAAGAACCTTTGCTAGAGGCATATTATCATTGGGATATCATCACCTTGGCAGGATCACTCTGAACATGCTAATTATAGCTACTTTAGATTCCTTCATTCATAACTCCAACAACTGTTTCATAGCTGATTCTGATCTGATGCTTACATTGTTTTCAAACTGTGCTTTTTCTTGATTTTTTAGCATGTCTTGTATTTTTGTTGAAATCCAGACATCCAGACATGATAAATCAGGTGATAGTAAATGAAGAACAACAACCAAAAAAAGTTAGCATAAGAGATTATGTTAATTTTGCTAGGAGAAGGATGGTATTTAATGTTTGTTGTAAGGTAAGTTCCAGAGACTTGAAATTCCTCCCATATCTTGTTTTAGTCTCACATTGTCACTGATTAACCTAAGAACTCTTTCTTGCAGTTCCTTGAAACATAATACATTATTTTTTATATTGAATCTTTATTGATTTAATGGTTAGGAAATTGGAGAGAATAAGTAGTATACAAAATTATGATTAAATCACTATACTTTAGTTGACCCATGTACCTAGGCTATAAATGTCACAAATTATAGTCATTAGATTTTTTTTCTTTTTTTTTTTTGGTCCTGACATGTTACAGTAAAGCTACAAGAGGCTGGAATGGAGAGAATCCTCTTCTGTTAAGCAGATAAATCTGTGGTAAAGTCTTTTTCTTGCGGAGCAGTCCATCATTATGTAGAACATTATGTTCTCCGTATTTCAAAACAGTTATTTTTCTTCTCTCCTGTAGCAGCTCAGCAGGAGTCTTTCTTGGTTCTTCAAGGTGAGAAATTTGTATTGTTCCTGAGAGTTAAAACAGTAAGTTATGGGAACCCTCTTAAGACAGCAGTCCCCTGCAATCTCTCATCCTTTTAATTCATACTAAGACTCTACCAATTTCCTGAAATTATCATTTAAGTGTTTCCATCATTTATGTTCCAGTAACTTTTTAGTAAAGGAGATGGAGATTGACTGCACTTTTGCCTGTCTCTCTGAATTTCAAGATGGCAGTTTGTTATGCAACCTCAGTTCTCTGATAGGGTCAAGAAAAGTCATTAATTTTTTTACCATTTGTTCAACATTTTTCAGTTTATAAAAATGAGAGTAACAACTCCAAGCTTTTTACATGTCAGATTTGCAATCAGAAGCTTGATTTCTTAATAGTCACATCACGGGTGCTAGACTATTTTGCTTACATAAAGTCCCAACACCTCTCAAATTAAATATCCAAGTCTCTGTTGGTTTCATAGACACAAACAGCCATGGACAGGCTTGGTTTTCCTAAGGCTACAGAGGAAATCTGTGTGCCAGAGGAAATTTTAGCCCTCGAGTCATTCTCAAGGCTCTGGAAACCCCCGCACTTGAAAATATAAAATTGATATCATCATCCTCCAAGTTTTTCTTTCACTGCTTTTAAAAGTAGTGAAATATATGCCACAATATGTCTCATTCTAAAGGTTGAAAATTTTATGCTATGACTATAATGACATCATTCTGCCTCCCACAGAAGTCTTTTGCTTGGAGAGTTCAGCAAGAGAACAAAATTAACAGAAAACGTCACTTTCACACACACAGATGGAAAAATGTTAACATTTCCTGAATTCTATGACAGTCTCCTTGATTGGAACATATATGTCATCATCACGTACCAACAATGTGCAGACATATCTTATGAGCAGGTGCTAAACTGAGGTTACAGTAGAAGATAGACGCTTTGGCAGGCCTGAGAACAAATGATTCATTCTAGGTATAGTTTCAAACTAAGAAACAAGAATCATGTGTAAGGAATGTTCCAGAAACACAAAACTTCTGTATGCTTTTGAGACACTATAGAGAGGAGGACTTTTATTACTTTGTATCAACCCTATTTTAATGGATTACACAGAAATACAACTTTTTTACTCGAAGATGTTGTGAAACAAAATAAAGTTTCCATATTGATTAAATAATGTTGCGATTTTTCAAAATGAAAATGAAATATGTCACTCATGATCTCCTGAAGTCCTTTCATAACAGTGATTATGACAACAGTACAGAAATATCTAGAAGATTCACTTTGCTGAATGTTCCCTGTGTACTTCTGAAATGATCTTCACCTATAAATTGCATTTTATATTATCAATATGCTGAGAACAAAGAGCCAAAGCTGCTTATATATATATATATATATATATATATATATATATATATATATATATATATAAACAATACAATAGTGATTAAATCACTATACTTCACACACACACACACACATATGATAAAGAAAATGTGCTTTTTTTTCCTTTGCCATGTGTAATGCTAAGGTTTTATCTTTGAAACTCCCCTGAGCTATAGAGTGAGTTATTTTTTTAGATATGTGGAAATATACGACAAATAGGGTATATAAAATGTCATAGAAAAAAGAAAGTAACACTTTTTATTGCTACATTGCGGAGGTATATAGTTATATCAAACATGAATAATCTATTAACCTATGTCATTATTGAAAGAACTGAGTGTGAAATAAAAATATTACTGATTCAACTTCTTTTACCTCCAGTGATTACACAAACGAATCCATACAAATCCCATGCTACTACTCTACTTCAAGTTATTGCCACTTGACTGCTTTTGCAATGTTTTCCTTTCTTCTGTCTTCAACTTAGCAAAACTTTCCCTGAATTCAACTGTCTGTCTAAGCTATCGCCTATATTTTTAACATTTAAATTTGTATGTAATTTGTTACTATTAGACAATCAAGGTTACATCCAATCCAGAACAGTTGAGAAATTTCTTTACTTTTCTACTTTACCAAGCCTTTACTGTTATATATGTCTCCTTGGAAGGACATATGAAGAATTCCCTTTCTAATATCTTTCTCCTCATTTGCCATGCCTTGTCAATGCCCTCTAGTCACAGGGTCCTTACAAAGTGCCTCTCAAGCTGCTAACCATTCTATTACAACAGATTCTCTCTCTCTCTCTCTCTCACTGTGTATGTGTGTGTGTGTGAATGTATGTTTTGTAGAGAGGACAAGTCCTTTAAGTGTGTATGAAAATGATTTGAGGATCAAGAATGAAGAGTATCAAATAACTCTCCCAGGACATTAAAATCATCAGCAAGTCTCAGTATGTACTTTTAGTCTTCCTTTTCCTCATTTTCATAATGTTCTAGCATTTTAGTTATTCAACTAAATTTTTTTATTCCTATTAACAATTTGTTTTTCATTTAGTTGTCATTTGAAATAAAATTCCATTGTTTTTTATTCTTTACTTCTAAAATGTTCTTCTCATTTTCTTTTTCTTTAATTTATCCATACAGAACAGAGGTACAGGCCAGAGGTGCAGGGGTGGTGAGAGGATTCATCAGAGACAGAGTGGGGAGCAGAAGTCATATGAAGGAAGCACACTACTGAGAGGAGCAGTGGACAAGACAGCAGAGGTCTGCTGTGCCATGTGGATCACCTCCCAGACTGGATCAAACTTGCACTGAAGTGGCTGCAGACAGCTTCACAGTGCTGTGCTCTAACCCACTGACACCAGGGCAGGCCCTTGTCTCATCATCTAAATAGGCTTCTTAGGATTCATTTATAAATATAGGCATTGCAGAAGGTATATTTTTGATTTTTCTCTCACTTTGCATATGTTCCTTGGGTCATTACATCTCTCTGATGTGTCTTAATTAAATTACCTTTAGTCTGACCCTGAGAAAGTAACAGTTTGAAGGATGAGTGCAAATTTGCTAGGGCAATCAGAAAAGAATTCAGAAAAATGGTACTGTATATACAAAAATCCAAAATGATAAATCAGGATGGCATACTCAGGACTACCAACAGTTCACAGGAATGAATAGGTGCACCAGCATTGAGCATTGTTACAGTTCTTAATGGGCTATTAGGAACAAGAGCAAGCAAGCTATTGAAGATGAGACCACCATAATAAAAGGCCATTCATGATAAGGAATTTGGAATTTATTTTCTTTTTTTTTTTAAAGTGAAGTATTAAAGGACTTTACTCTTTATGTCGCTTAGAGGCATATGTTAAATAGCCCATAATCATATGATTTCATATTTGACTCTTTCATGAGATTCTTTAACTTATCTAGAAGATACAGTATTGACTTGTTTTAGGTAACAGGAGTCATGGAAGTATATAGTTCTTCCTTCCCTCTCCCACCTCGCAGCATTTGCTGTCTGCTAAAACAAATTACTGACTACCAATTCCTTTTGATTTACCTCCTAAAGTACCCAGGAAAGGATGTTAAATTTACTTTCAAAAAATCTCTTACATTCTCCATTATCACACTCTACATTATTGCCTATTCAGGATGTCATTTCTTCCCAATTTTGAGATCTATTTTTTTTTTTTAAAGATTTTTATTTATTTTGTGCATACAAAACTGGGGTAAAGGCCAGAGGCTCAGGGTGAGAGGCTTCACCAGAGACAGAGTGGGGAGCAGAACAGGCAGATCAACGAAGTACACTGCTGAGGGGAGCAGCGGGTGGGTCAGGAGAGGTCTGCCACGCCATGTGGTCACTTCCGGGGCAGGCGGGAATTGAACTCATGCGGAAGTGGCTTTAGATTCTTAGTGCTGTGCTTTAACCCGCTGCGCCACCAGGAGGGCCCCGAGATCTACTTTGTAATAGTCATCTTAATTCCTTTATCCTCTTGTTTCTTTGCTTAATGGCTACAAGTGATATTTGTCCTGTTTCTGATAGCTTCAGGCTATCTTCTGGATTCCTACTCGAGTTATCTTTGAAAGTACAAACTACATACTTCTTTGTAGGATGGTAACATGTAGGATGGTTATTCAAATCTGGAATGGTTAGTCAGCATAGGAACAGGGCAGATACAAGGAGGGTTATGAGGAGGTGTGAAAATGTAAAGAAGGAAAACCAGTAGTTTGCATAGAACTGTACAAGCTCTAAAAGGCACATATTTTCAAGTCATGTGTTTAAGAAGAATGAATGATTATTTTACATGATTTATTCTCTCAGAGATTATTTCTAACTGCTTTCATATATAATATTTGTTATTTATACATTTTGCTGAGATATTAATTTACCATCAAAACTTAAGACAATACAGATTTGGTGCTAGAAAGAAAATATTATTATTCCCTGTTACTGCCTTTTAAGGACCCCATTTCCGTCAAACAAATAAAGACAAAAAATCATTCTCCGATAAAAGAGGTATTCTCTATTTACCCCCTCCTTAGGTTTCAGGATTGTTGTTTCAATTTTGAACTCTCTGATATCCAGGAGCCTTCCTGGTGACACAGGAGTTAAAGTCTCAGTACTATCAAGATATTATCTGCCACTGGCAGGGACTATTCCACATGGCACAGCAGACCTCTACTTGTCTTGCCCTCAGCAAATATATTTAGCAGTGTATTTCAGTAGATGCACCTGTTCTGTTCTCAATTCCAGTTCTGCTGAATCCTCTCCCCTCCACCCCTCCCTCACCATCCCCCCAAACCACACACCTCTGGTCTATGCCCCAGTTCTTGCATGCATAAATAAATGAAGTGAATCTTTAAAGTATCTAATATCCAAATGTCTCCAAAGTAATCCTGTAAGACAGAAGAGTAAAAATGAACAAATGAAAAGATGTATCAAGTTCTTGTGTGGCAAGACTGTTGTGACTATGTCAACACAGTACAAATATCACTAGGGTTTGCTTCCCTAAATTTAAACAGAGTTCAGTTGGAAAACAAAAATGTACTTATAATTTAAATAAAATATTAATCTGAAAAAGAGAAAAGTAAGAATAGTTCCTAGAAGTTAATGGCACATATTACAAAGTTTCCAGAATTAAAACATTATGGAGCCCATGTACTAAGAAACAGATAGCATAAACCAGAAAGAAAAACTATTTAGTGACTTTAAACAAGAATTTGGCCATCTTTTCTTAGTTGTATATTCTGTGGCCTACATAAATAAAACCTGCAAAAAGCAAACAAACAAAAACAACTAACCATACAGTTGAAGGAGTTATATTGTAGGTAGCAATGTTATGCTGCTGTTATGAGACTGTTTTGGAGTAAATGAAAAGGCAATGAAGATATAAATGAGTATCATTAAAAACTAAGAGTATCAGGCCCTCCCTGGTAGCGCAGCGGGTTAGAGCACAGCACTGAGAATCTAAAGCCTCTTCCGCATGAGTTCAATTCCCGCCTGACCACATGGCGCAGTGGGCCTCTCCTGTCCCACCTGCTGCTCCCTCAGCAGTGTACTTTGTTGATCTGCTTGTTCTGTTCCCCACTCTGTCTCTGGTGAAGCCTCTCACCGCCCCTGAGCCTCTGGCCTGTACCCCAGTTCTGTAGGCACAAATAAATAAATCTAAAAACAAACAAACAAACAAACAAAACTAAGAGTATTAACATGAGAGAAATAGGAAATAAATGTGAGATAATTAAAATTCGGTAAAAATCATGGAAGCCTGAGTTTAAACTGGACCTTACAAAGAAAATAATCTATTCACAATAAATTTCACATTTTTTCAGTCTTGTTTTCTAAAATAATGTTGCCTCTAGCAGTGAACATCTCTAGTGCCCATTAGTGGTTTTCAAATACCATTTTTGCAAATAAATTATTACATTTCTTTTATATAACGGGTGATTTTGATTTCTGTTTAGGGAAAAGATGAACTAGGCACATCTTGTTATAAGAAAAAGTGGGAAAGCTCTTAAAAGTTACCAGGATTGAATTTTAAAAGACTCAGAATTCAACTGAAACAGATTTTCAGTGGCAACGAAAGGACAGTTGGAACACTAATAAGCAATAGATTGGAATATATCAAAAATCTTAATAATCTTAATAATTCTTTAAAAAGAAAAAAAAACTCATCAGTACTGGAGAAGAGTAGGGAAACAACTCAATTTGTGAACTGGCACATGAAAGATAGTAGACATCTATCCTGCGTCACCTGTCTGAAGTATATAAGCCAAGGTAGTCAGTTATTGATGAGCGTTTTTATTTATAGCAGTATTGCAGTTAATGAATGGACATTAGATGAAAGTAAAGAGTGAAATGAATTTAATTAACTTGGATAATGATTTAAAGAAATAAATTATAAAAAAAATCATATAAAAATTGAGGAAATCTGATTACTTCATATTTGGAATTATTAAATGGTTAATTTTTAAATGCATGATAAAGAGATGTTAGATTTTTGAAACTAATACTCAAATAAATTGTTCATAAAAATGACTTCAAAATGGAGGTAAATTAGGTAGAAGTGATAAACACCAATGGACACAATTTGATAATTTTTGAGGCTGGGTGGAGAATATTTGGGGTTCATTATTTTGAAGTATTTAACAATAATAAGAAAAAATCTCATTATTCCCTCCATCTCCTTCCCTATTACATTCTTTCTTTCCTAAAATACTGCCAGTATAACTGCTCTCATCAATCTGAATTTTCACCCCTAGAGCTCCCCAGACCACACTGATTAGAATCATTCCTTAAAACTTAAAACATAATTTTTCACAAGCAGATACTTTGATCAAACTTGTAAATGACAATGACTAGTATCTATTGTGGTTAATTATGAACCAGATTCTCTACCAAATGCTTTCTACTTATCTCTGTTAATTCTCACAACTCAGTGAGGTAGGTTGTATTACTTTCTCCAATTTTCAGATAAGGTTGAAAAATGGTTATGCGACTGGGTAAATAGTTTCCAAAAGCTTCTCTTTCCCATAGACTTAAAAAGTCTCTTTATTATACTATAATTTTGTTTTGTAGGTATTTCAATATACTTCTGTCTGGGCATTTCTACCTTATATGTGTACATATACACACACATATTTACATATTGCTTATACACACACACATATGTAAAGAGAGAGGAGAGATTATTGTTTAAAGTGAATAAAGAATGGATGATTAGTTTTGTTCCATGTTTCTCTGCCACTATTGATTAATTCATTTAATCAAATTATTTTTGCATAACAAACTGTGTTCACTATCTTTGGTGTCAAAATTGTCTCATTTCTTTCTCTACCAATTCTTTCTCATACTTTTCCTATGCCCAACTTGATGAATGAATTTGATGTATTAATATACGTACGTGTAAAATGACTACATGTTTTGACAACTGTTTCAGTCAGAACATTTGACCAAATATAATAAGAGATTGGTTTCTATTTGTTTTCTGCTATTTAGAATTATTCTAGTTCTCTACTATGTTCAATATTTTTATTCAGAATATTCTAGTTTTCTACTATATTTAATACACTGAAAAATGAGAAAAACATTCCTACAGACACTGATATAAGAAAATAAATTTTATTTTCTCTCAGAATATATTTTTAAAAGCTTCGCTTATTTTGGAAGAATGCAGTATCTATCCATGTATCATCATCTCTTGAGATATTATAGAAAAGGGGCATCAATTCAATGTCTCTGTGCAGGATTATTGAATTTCCATGGGCTATACTTTTCCTTTGTTAGTGTAGCTGTATTAATCAGAATCGCCACCTGCTCTATTATAGATTCCTTCAAAATCACTTCTCTCAACTTATAATACTTATATTAGATAAAGCTATCAGTGAGTTATTGGAACACATTCTCTGCTCTGTACATAGCAAACTAATATTGAATTGAGCACTTAAGGAAACTGCATTAACTCTTTCAAGCCACTAGGGTGCTATTTAGGGCCCTCAAGTAACATTTTTCTTAAACTAGGTCATCGTGATGTCATTTAATCATTTTAGAGCACTGAAATAGATATTTATGGTATGGCTCCCTAAGTATCTGAAAGAATCAGTTAATTATGTAAGTCACCAAAACCAGTGACCCACTCCTAAGTAAAATGGGTTTGAACTTCTCTCAATATGCCTGTGATTTCTCTGCTCTAGTTATAATTCTCTGAGAAGACATAACATTTAATAATGGAATAGAAACCAGTTGAAATTTCATTATCTAGTTCAACCAAAAATATTCATTGAGCAATTGTAATTGTTCTCTTCATTCCATCCCTGTTTGCAATGCACATCCCTATTTTAGTTCAGGGCCCATTGTCTGTTTTTTACCAGAAGATAACTAACAGATATGTTGTTAATTTTAGAATCATAGAATTGGAAGATACCTTTAGAAACCATCTGGTAAATATGGAATTCTCCAGGTAAAGGTCTGTTAAACTTAGCTTAATAAATTATTCTACTCTTAAAGGTCTCCAAATTTTCATTCAGTAGTTGAATGATATTCTATATTGAGACAAAAATCCCTTTCTATATCTCAATGAAAAGGTTAGGATTTGAGGAGAAGATAATTTAGCT
>NW_004567114.1:52112118-52174618 GCF_000260355.1 Condylura cristata | reverse complement strand
AACAATGTAAGAAAGAAAGCATTATGTTAAAAAATAAATAAAACTGAGAAACAAAAATAAAATAAATAAATGGGTATAGGAAAAATTTTCCTTGCCTACAATTGGCACATTCAGGGCTGGAAGTTTCTTTGAAGCAAAACAGTAATGAAAGTCTTCTCAACTTTTATAGTCAATGCAGCGAAATCTGTATGTCTAGAAAATTGATGTAAAAAGAAAAGTTCTATTTTTAAGATGTACATAATAAGTGAAGAAGATCAAAGGCTTATTCAAGAAAATAAATCTCCCTTTTCTTGCAAAGAAAAAAATGAAGATAAGGACACAGAAGAAGCAAAATTAAGCGATTTGTCCAGGAGCACTCCTTTGACTTTGACACTCCGGGATTCCTGGATTCTGTCTCTAGAGAACATTAAGTTCATTTCTCAATGCCTTGACTTTGAATATGCACTAAAGTTCCTGAGCCACTTAGAGGCTCTGCTTCAAAGTTAGATTTATCCCCTTAGATAGAGAGATACCTGCAAACATTTTGTAGGACATCAGAGAAATGAGATATTTAAAAAACACAAACTTTCTAAGACAGCTCAAAATATGTTTCCTGTGTTTGTTTGACTGCAATAAGAATATGTAGGAAAGTGCTATATTCAACAGGTCTCATCAGTATAAGTCACAGAAGGCAACCTAGTTTGACTTCAAGTGATCAGAACTATGATTCTGGACAAAATAAGATGTCCTATTATACTGAATGTCAGATTAACACTTTTATATTTTAATACAAAAATATAATGATAATAGAACTCTTACAATGGCATTGTTTATGTGATATTCAAGTCCAACTGGGCATCTCGTATTTTTATTTGCTAACTCTGACAACCCTAACTGAAGCCCAAATTAAAACAAGTTTAGGCATTATATGAAAATTACTGAAGTATAAGAAAGTTATACATACATACATAACTATAACTATAGTTATAGTATAACTATATACATAACTAAAAGATCAAAACATCAAAGATACAACCTAGGTATCTGTTAGAAGCAGCAATGTGGAGACCCACAGGGCTAGTTCATTCTGCACAAGTAGCTTCACAGTCTGCCAGGAGACTTGCATTCATATGAAAAATGTTGTTTGTATTTACTAAATTTTAGGTTTGAAAAGCTCAGTTGGGAGACTTTGAGCTAATGTCCTCCCTTTTTCCAGAGTTAGGGGTTGGCATAGATTGGGGACAAGTGATAATCTCTAGAATATCAGAGAAGTAAGGTGAAACCTGTGAGGTTTATATAAATGATAGTACTCTCCCCAGGAACTTTCTATGAGATGCTAAGTAAAACTGAGATGCAGAGAAAAGATTTCTAAATGAAAGAGCATGCTGCTAACAGATGAAATGTTTTGTTTTGTTTTTTTTGACAAGCAAATAGTAGGCAGCAATATGAATATACATTCCAAGACAAATTAGTTCAAGCAAAATGAGGATTTTATTGAAGAGATGCAGTATTATTTTAAAGAACACATGGCAGAGATGGAGAGGGGAGAGGAGGGGGAGGGGACCAGCAGGGGACAGGGAAGACCTGGTCACTGCCTCCAGTTTGGTTTCGTGTTTTTTGCTTATTTATTTGTTTTTCTAATTTAATTTTTAATATATGCAGACTATTCTGAGTATGTCTGGCCCAGGTATTTATAAATTGTAGTATATAACTGATGAAGGCACACAATAGAGAGAGCATGTGGGGAGGAGGGGGACTTTTGAGAAGGTTTGGAGACTGGGTATCATTTCTAAGAAAAGATAGCCATTACATTCTGATACTTTAAAGTTCATTTATCAATTACTACTTGTTTTATTTGTGTTTGGAATTCAGGAGAAATAATATGTTTTTAATCTCCTATTATTTCCTCTCTTAAATTAGCTGTATTCTGGGGATAATCATTCTTGGGCAAAACACACCACTAAGGCCTATTGATCCAGAGCATGGTGTGAACCATCCATAGACAATCTGAGTGGCCATTTTCTATGATTTCCATAAGCAAGGAATAAAAAATCAATTATTTTATGCAAATTTCCCAAAGGCTTTATCCTAAAGAAAACATTCTAGGATGCATTTGCCATGTACACTTATAGAATATGATGAATTTGTAGTATGAACAGCTTGTCTCTTTGACTTAATACTGACAAACATTCAATCTGAAATTTGAAGAGGTAATGGTGGTAGTTACAAGGAAATAAAAAGCTTCAAAGCTTCACATTTTCTTGGCATGACCCCTACAACAGCATCTGTTCTTGTCTTTTTTTTTTTTTATTCTTGAGTAATACTAGGAAGTTGCTAGACCAGATGAACTTCCTGTGACCTATTTAGTAGACCCAAACAATTAGCAAATGGTTATTCAATCACTCCTCAGAGTAGATTTATGCTAGACAAGTGGAATATCATGACCTTTTGATTTATTTTATATAACTTTCCATATACATTTTCTCTTGTAGTGCCTGGCACATAGTAAGAGGAGTTGATGGTCTCAACTCAGGTTTTTCACAGGATGTAGAGAGACAGTGTGTTATTTCTTTCCATTGTCCCCAGTTCCATTCACTCTGGACTTCATCTTTGAACTCTTTCTTTTTGGATTCAGAGGCTCTGCCTCTGAAGAATTCATAACTATGATTCTTAGAAATTATCAATATAAATGGTAGATAAATCTTAGGAATGGGTGTGGTCATGTAGGGATACACAAGATGAAAAGGAGAGGGAATCCTAAGATACATCTTTGTGTGAGTGTGGGGAGGAAAGGGAGCCTGTGAAAGAGACTAAATTTTTATCCTTCAGGTGGTACAACACCAAGAGACAATGGGACCAAATGAGTCTTAAAGTGACTCTCTAAAGAGGAGGAGGGGCCAGCTGCATTAGATGAAGACACTAGAGAGTATCTGTTGCATTTGTCAGGTTAGAAGTCAAGGGTAGCATTTCAGTGGAGTAAAAAAAAAAACAAAATGCAGTTCAAAGAAAATAGGAAGTATGGGCCCTCCCTGGTGGTGCAAGGGGTTGAAAGTGCAGCACTATGAAGTTATTGACAGTCACTGCAACACGAGTTCAATCCCCGGCCAGGGAAGTGAGCCATTTTGCACAGCAGATCTCTCCTGTCTTGCCCACTGTTCTCCTCAGCATTGTATTTCAATCAATCTGCCTGTTCAGCTTCCCATTCTGTCTTTGGTGAATCCTCTCACCCCATACCTCTGGCCTGTATGCAGCTCTTATATGCATAAATAATATATCTTTAAAAAAAAAAAGAAAAGAAAATAGGAAGTAAAAAAATTCATAATAAAAACATAAATGACCCACAATTCTGGCCATGAGATTGCACTCTAGTGTTAAAAGATGACCATCGGGTCACCTTGGTAAATATATACAGGATCTTCTGTATTATTTCTACAACTACATGTGAGTATACCATTAATGGTGAATAAGTTTAATTTGAAATAGCTTAGTTGTGGTAGCCAAGCATAAACAGAATTTCTTATATTTTAATATGAACTAGAAATTCTGTAAGCTTAAGAACACTTTAGTAAAGAAAGTCACCAATGGCATGACTAAGATGCTATACATTTGCTCCTGAGAACTCCAAAAGATAGTTACTAAAACTCAGCTTTCCTTTCTGTAACAATACTACTATTTGTGAGGTACTTCCAGAGCCCTGACCTGAAAATCAATCCACAAAGTAAGAAAACAAAATGTATATACCTGAATTTTTTCCACTTTTCCACCAAACATCTACTGAAATTTAAAAAAATTCACCACATCCCCAAAGCAAAATACATACTGTACTAGCATTTGTGTCAGATAATATGGATTTTAGTAAAATTATCTTGTCAGTAACAGGTTGTCATTGTTTTCTTATGAAGATGGTGTTCGCTATTAACAAGATGAGAGGAAATTATGGGCACAAGTTTATACTATTTTGTCTTTGTTTTGGAACCCTTAGAATTTATCAGCTGGTGTATTTTACACTCCTCTGAAGTAGTCATGTGTTCTTTAAACCCATTCTCTCTGTGGAGCGTGCAGGGGAAGAAGATATGGTAAACTCATTCATACTAACAAGTGATCACAGAAGTTGTCCAATGTGCCATCCTCCCAAGATGGCTATAGTTTGAGATAAGGACTACATTTTTTAAATTGAAAAATCAGTTGTGTGAGAGGATGAAGCATTGGTGTTTTTTTGTTTTGTTTTGTTTTAAAGATTTATTTATTTGTTCATACAGAACTGGGGTACAGGCCAGAGGTTCAGGGGTGGTGAGAGGCTTCACTAGAGACAGAGTAGGGAGCAGAATAGGCAGATCGACGAAGTACACTGCTGAGGAGAGTAGCGGGTGGGTCAGGAGAGGTCTGCCACACCATGTGGTCACCTGTGGGGCAGGCGGGAATCGAACTCATGCGGAAGTGGCTTTAGATTCTCAGTGTAGTGCTTTAACCGAATGCACCACCAGGGAGGGCCTCATTAGTGGTTTTTTAGAAGAGAACATTGTTCTATCATAATACCAGAAATAGTATGTATCTGCTCTAAATATAGGTCAACATTATATAATGTTTTCAGTTAACAAGCATGTACTCTCAGAGAACAGACTTCTAATATAATGTCAATTCACTTTTCATTAATAGTTTGGAAATATTTCCCAATGTGGTAATTATTGTATTTTCATTCAGACAGAGGCAAGTATACATTTCAGCACTTCAAAGGTGTTTGCGTAGCATGCTGGCCTTTTCACATTATTATAATTCCATGACTGTTCTTATACACTTGTGAGGACATTGCAGAGGAAATGGTGGATGGACACTTACAAATGAAAGGTTCTTCAATACTGACCAGGCTATAACATCTAATTAACTTTTCCAAGGCTACTGCTTAATTTAGATGAACAGTAAGCCTTGACTGGCAACCACAGAGAGCCATAAACACGATTGCAAATAATTTGCCTTTGTCAGATACATACATTCTGCAACAGTGTTCTCTTGACTTAGTAAATTTGGTACTTCACTTTGCTGCTTCCCATCATATAGTGTGTTGATTGTTCTGTTCTTAAAACAGACATCTGTGTAGGTGTGCATTTGTACTTTTTCACTGTGTAGGTACTCAAATTCTTGGGCTTTTAGCTATAGAGTAGTTATACAAAATGCAGTTGAAATTTCAATCAGCCAATTTTCATCATTATTATTTAGTTTACCAAAGCTATGTATTTCCCACTATCATTTTATTTTGACTCATGTTTGTTTGCATTGGAAAAATGTTTTTTCAATATGAGTATTAAAAATAATCACTCAAAACCACATAACATATCATTAAAAATTAGCTTTAGTCTTGAAAAATCACATAAGATATTTATAAAATTTATACCATAAAAGCGTATTTTCAAATAATGGTAGGTTTGATTGCAATTTGTCAATAATGAAATCATATGTAACTTAGAAGTTTTTTTTTGATGAAATGTGTGCTATACTCCTATCTGTACTAAGTTATCTTGATGGAATATTTCTCATTTGGTAAAAGGCAAAGATTTATACAATCTGAAGAAAAATCAGAGTCTCATTTCTCATTTGGAATCTGCAAAAGTATCAAAATAAAACTAAGATTTGTTTTTTGAATTATTTCTGAAATCATTCTCTTCTAAAACAACTTATTCAACAGCTAATCATTAGATGTTTTAAGTTCAATAGAAAGTATACTAATTAATATTTAAGTTAGAGTTATAGAATCCAAATATTTTAAAATTGATATACCTAATTATAAAGATTTTATAATTGATATAACTAATGATGAAATATACCTGGAAAATATCAAGTTATTACATGAAGCATGACATTAAGCTTCTCTTTTTATTTTGCTTCATCAATATTTTTCATTTTTTCCTTTCAGCTTTTACTTAACTTTTCTCTCTTGGGAAGATGGATTGTCAAAACATCAAAGGTCTCTTAGGAATTCTTGTACTTCTGAAAACTTAGTCTTCTCTCTTAAATCTTTGACTCCTTAATGTTTTGTGTGTGTGTGTGTGTGTGTGTGTAATCCAGCTATATAACAGATCTGAAGACACAAGTGATGTTGAAAATTTAGCTCAAGGACAAAAATAATGGATAAATAATGTGGTTAGCATAGATAACTTGAGAAAATGAGTATTTGAGATTACAGAGGTTTTGTCATATCAGGAAAATCTTGTTTCTTGGCAAACAAGGTATCTCTTATGCAAGTTTCTTCAAACACATACCAAATGAGAATTAAAGAAAAGAAGGCACTTTTTTTTAATACATTCAGAGAACATTTGCAGTTTATAGAATGAAGATACATAAAGTTAGTGGAATTTGGAACATTAGGCATGAATTCACCTACTTATTATGGGAACTGAGAATGACCCTTGATTACAGGTAGTGCATTTTTATATTCAAGCTTGTCTATCTACAATCCAAGAAAATCCCCCTGTTGCTTCATATGCTTACTATATTGCAAAATTATTAGATTTTATAAACCAAATAAGTAAATTCAAGAAACTGGAGTGGTTTATAAAGTATATAAAATCAAAGAATGCTGCCCTATTTAGGATTGAGATTTAGGAATATGTATTATTTGTCAGTTCCATAATGTGGTTAATGTTGAGAATAAATAATTGTATTGTTCTATTATGAAATTGTTAGTAGTTAATTGTGGCTTTGGTTTCAGAAAGGGAGTGATTAACTATTCTCAGGTGTTACTCTCACTTTGGGTAGACAGGTATGATGTGCATTTGAGGGTACACATAGATGATTCTGAACCACAGGAAATATATTGGGAGAGGGGCCTTGACCAAATGAAAAAGTAACATGTACTGTGGCAAATACTTACTTATTTCATTGATCCTAGTAAGGAGTCTACCAGGATATTTTCAGGCAAGGAAATACCTTAATACTTGCTTCTGATTTAACAAGGATTAACCCCTAAGTAGTTCCTACATCTACAAGTAAGCAGTATTCTGGAATTTTCCTATAGTTAAATACATATTGCACTCTTATCTCTCTGTCTCATTTATCTTAGAAATAAAATTATAAAGAGGCTATTTGTTGATATCCATGCTACATTTAACTAGGATCTTGTCAAATTTGCTGACTTCAATTCTTTTTTACCTGTAGAAACTTCATTTCAGAATAAGGAAATGCAGTTTTACCATTAGTTCTTTGTTCTGTACTTTCCTGGATGCTCTTTCAAACCAAACAAAATAGGATTGGAAAGACATTTTTCCTACTATTTACTAACATTACAATCCAATAAAGTGTCATCCATCCAAAATTACAAAGTTTTGCAGTGAGTTAAATATAATTTGCTTTACTCCAGTTCACCCATTTTTGTTTTATTTTGTTATGTTCTGTTTTGCATTTTGGAAATGATCTGCCTTCAATAGAGAACGAGTAGCTTAGTATCATCTAAATAGAAGGAAAGCCATCCTGGTTTTGGCTTACCCAACAAAACACTATTTTTCATCTACAGAGCCAAATATAAATAAAATGCAGTATAGTGAACTTATGACATGTGCCAAAATGAATTCATTGTGAGATTTCATACTGAACACAGATTTTTCTGGGGCAATTATTTGCACAGGATAGAGAAGTGGTTGTTTATACAGGTGGCTTCAGAAACAACTACTCTCCAAGCATTTTGACAACCAGATCTAATAAATTTTCTTCTTAATTGTTTGTTCTAGGGACAGGTGATGACAGTTAGTCACCAGGGATACATGGGGAAATCACAAGTTATCAGAAGGTTACCTTTAAATGAGGTACTAGATCTTAAATAAAAGGTAAAAAAAAAAATGCTTACAATCTAAAAATAGTGTCCAGAATAATCACAGCGGACTGATGACACCTGACTCCCCTTCTTCACATATTCACAAGCAAATTATTTAACAACAACAGAAAAAAGACATAACAATCCCTGAAAGGTCAATGAGTGACTGACACATTTATCAAGAGCAATGACATGGCAGGAAGTGGTAGAAAAAGCAACTGTAATTAAACTGTTCTTAGAGGGATTCTGGGAAGTGCAAACCACGAGCAAGATGGGCAGGACTGTAAACAGCTCCCATGCTCTTGTTAATTCAAACTCCTAAGCCCCACAGTAGGGACATTTAAAACCAGACACTAATGGAAGGGGTACACAGAGTTGGTGGGCAGGACGGAATGCACTGCTGAAGAACCCAGACAGTAAGGTTACAGACTGGTGACAACGGAGTTGGGCCTGAGCCCGAGACTGGAATCATTAGAGCTGAAAAGGCACGGAGAGGCAGATCAGTTCAGCCAGGCATCCTCACAGACTTCGATTTGGAGTTTGAGGTTTGGATGTGTGAAACACCTGCCTCACCTTCACTCAGCACCAAAACTAAGATAACTCAATGTCACTCACCAGAGTTTGAAGTACCTGGAGCTCAACAACAGGAGTAAGCACCCCAGGGAATGGCTTGTTACTCCAAAAGTAAGAGGACAAACCAGTTAGTGGTCCTGTCTCATTATAATCCCCATGCTGAACTATATCTATTGCTTGTCTATGGACTAGTGACGGAGGCTGGCCCAAGACTGTTGCAGACATTTTGGCTGAGAAGTTGGCCTAAGGTAGGAATCACTGGGGATCCCCACCCTGTAAGTCTGGTGCCTGTAGCTGTAGGAATCTTGACCCCTTGCAGCTCATAAGTGGTGAACTTTAGTTATCCTACTCCCCAATTCCTTTCTACCTGTTGCCCCTTATGAACACTAGTGCCTCAGCCATATGAACAGGCACAAAATCAATGTCTATGAAATCATACACACCTAAAGATCCTGGATTAAAAAAAAAAAAGGATAACACCACAATCCTTTTAGGCAGGGGTATGATGCAGCCAATTTATCAAGGCAAGAAAAGGAAACTCTCTATTATAACCTATAAAAACTAAAAATAAAGAGGCAGAAGAATTTGTCACAAATGCTGGAATGAAAATCCCTGAGAAAATTCTCAATCCCCAGAACTGTGTTTCGTACCTGATGAGAAGTTTAAGGTACAATTATAGCAATGTTTATCAAATTCAACTACACTTAGGCAGTAGTCACTTAAATGATATGCATTATTCTGAACAACAGCTTTTTTAAGACCTCGAACCAATTCAGCAAAACCACAAATTTCCTCAAATTAATCTGGGAATAAGTAATAGTTTCATCTTCTTACACCTTTAAAATAGCAATAGTGAGAAATCATTCTTCCAAACATATTTTACACCAGTGCATGTCTGTTAACTCTTCTCCTTGACTATCTCAGAAGCTTCTCTGAAGTCATTATAGCAAGCCCATCTGTGCTTCAATTCATCATAAAAAAAAAATACCTTTTGAATGTTTGCTCTGCTCAAAGCATGAGTAAAACAGAATACCTCTCTTCAAAGAGTTGATAAGCTGTATAGGATTTATACTATTAAATAAGACATTTAAAGTGAGTCAGCATACTTTGAAGGAACTGCAGCAATAATATTATTAGCAACCTTTTAAGTTTAGGTTAACTTTAATTATTGTTAACTCTACCAAAAGTATAGCACATCTTTTCAAATATCCTATGCCCTTATTACCACATTTACAGATGAGGGAGCTGAAACAATGAGGGTCAAGTGAGTTGCTTCATGATTAATAAAGCAAAAATTAGAGTTCATTGTCTCCTCTTGTGTTTAACCAAGAGCTCAGAGGCAGTAAGCTGTGGACAATTTAAATGAAAGGAAGTGTTAAAACTTACCAGAGCAATTGTGAGACAGGTATTTTAGTTAATACAGTACACCCAGAAGCAATCTTAGTTATTTGTAGTTTTATTATACTCTAAGAATGGTATAGCTTACATCAAACCATGTTTAAAAATTAGAAATAGTATCTATCAATGGATATATTTTCTTTTTAAATTTACTGACAAAAAAAAAGGTGCAGATGGCACCCCAAATAAAAGACTGGCATGGACCAGTATCTTCTCTGTGAAAATGACTAATGCATCACTACGCTTCTGCCAGAACTACATAAAGATACTGCCAAAAATGATCATATCATTATCAGCTAGTGTTCCCAATTGTTCACTGTTTGTGTCACATATGGATCCTTTGAAATGCAGAACTCCTACCTAAAGAAACCCTAATATCATTATAAAACATGAACTTTTGCATGTTTTTAAAATGTTTTAAGGAAACTGAATTTGTTCTACAGTAAACAGACATATTTTCCTGGTGTCAGTAAGAAAAAAAATAACTGCAAAAATAAATGAGATTCAAGTTTCAAAACATATTTGTAAAGTCAAATTAGAATACAAAGATAATTTGATCTAGGTGTTTATATAAATAAATGTTTTGTTCTTTAACCTATTCTAGATTTCTAGCTTATAATTATCTACCAATCATCTAGCAGGAGCCATCTGATATACAAAGTAATTCTTTTGTCTTAATTTATGAGGCTTTATTAAATGTCAATTGAATAATAACTAATGCCAATGAATATTCTCAATGTTGAACACTTGAAATTTATATAGTGTTACAAGACCACGTTACTGCAATCAAAAAAAAAAAAAGATTTATCCAAAGAATGCAAAAACTCCAATTCAAAGGGATATATGCATTCCCATGTTCACTGCAGCTCTATTTACAGCTGCCAAATTATGGAAACAACTTAAGTGTCCAAGAACACACATGTAAAGAAGATTTGGTAAATAAGCACAGTGGAATATTACTCAGCTGTAAAAAGACACAAAATCTTGCCTTTTATGACAACATGGTTGGGACTGATTATTTGAAATATAGGGAAATTCATATTTGAGATATAAAGAAACAAAGCAAAACTAAACCAAAATAGCCTCTAGAAATATGACTCAGAATTGAGGCTATAGAGGAAGAGGGTGGAAGCAAAAGATGAACTATATAAAGGATGGAGGTATGGTGTAGTAACATATATCTGAAGAGGTGGGAACTATTCCCCTGGATCATACATAGTATTGTAAACCAAAGTTAACTCAATAAAAATATATGTGAATAAAACTCTTTATTTTTTTTTAAATAAAACACTTTCTAAAAGTAAATAAGAGAAAAATTGTAGTTGAGTAAAGAAAACTATATTCTAACAGTAGTTCTGTGAGATGGAGAAGAGTTGACAGGTGAAGTACAGGATTTTTGGAATGGGGAAAATATTACATTTAATACTGTAATAAGAGATAGTAACATGGCATTTCAAGTTCTGCTGTCAAATCAGTAGACCTTTATTGCTCACGGAGTGAATCTTAGTGTATGAACAAAAATTAAAATTATCTAGGAAGTTAGGGGAACACAAATGAACACAGAATGTCACCAGAAATCTAATTATGTTAGAAATTATGGAATAATTTGAATAATAATAGTTGAATAATTGTGAAATAATTTCACTGAAGGCAACAAGAGGGTGAAGCACTGACCTAAGTAACTGGAAATGTGTGGATTTCCAGTAAAAGGAATTAGGACCTAGATCAAAATGTTGATAAGAGTTAGCAACTCTGAAATCTTTGCTTTTGGATATTGGAATAAGTAAATTAATAGAGTGGGAGACAGGTTTCTCACTGTGCTGAAATGGGAAGCTACAAACAAGCAGAAAAAAAGGTTAGAAAGATTTATATAGTAATGAATTACAGTTTGAGGCATCAATTTGAGTTCAATATACATACAGATGGATACACATATATGTATATATCCATATATATCAACATATATGTAGATTCCGTTATCCACAAAAAGATGGAGGCTATTTCTTAAGTGTGGACTTCTGGACAGCTAAGTGAGTAGACCTATGGGGGGAAATCCTATATTATCAAAACACTGGAAAGGATGTGGAATAATGGTACTTCAATAACAATATATATATATATATATATATATATATTTTTTTTTTTAAGTCAAATATATTCTATTTTAAAAACAAAAATTAGGAAAGAAAAAGAGGAAGGCAGGCAGGCAGGCAGGCAGGCCAGAGAATTCAGAGCAGGGAGATTAGAAAAATATAAATGTTCAATGGAGAAAACTGACTTGATCATCTAGTGACCAAGGTCATCAAAAGATGTTCAAGGTTATCAAAAATCAAATCTTGCTGCTAGGATGTACTCTTGATAGAATATGATGAAAACGGTATTTAACTTCTGTACCCCACTCACAAATCCTCATACCTTTGTTTAATCATGATGAAAGCATGAGCAAGATCCCATCTACTGACATTTCACAAAATCCCTAACACTCTTCAAAACTGACAGGGTTCTCATGAAAAAAGGAACATCTGAGACAAAAGTCACAGTCAAGAGGCATCCATGAAGCCATGATAAATAAATAGAAGGATCCTGGGAAACAAAAGGATATTAGGGTAAAGTATTAAGCTAAATCTGAATAAAGTGTGGCCTTTTTGTTAGTACTGATCTATCAATTCTGTTTCACTCAGTGTCATACACTGTGCTAAAATGAGATTCAAATGGCTGATTGTTAGGAACTCTATCCTGGCAACTTTTCTATAAAAATTAATTCTAAAATAAAACATATTTAAAGAAAGAGTGCTCTTTAAGTGAACCGGATTATGTGTGACATTAAGTTGTTATATAGTGGGGAAAGTAGACATTGCAACACTGTATGCGATACAAGTATAGGATCACCCACAAGGCACCCCCAGTCCTTTACCATAGTCCATTATGCCCCCTCCCAAGTTTCCTCTTTCTCACCTTCTCCCACCTCTGTGGGAGCCTCAATTCTGTAGTCAAATTTCTAGGATTATTTACGGTTTGTTTTGCCTGACCCTTTTTAGATTATAAAATCAATAAAGATGTCATTTCATAGCTTTCATAGAATAGAGCTTAGTGGAAAAGTTTTTACTTGAACATGGACTTGAAACCCCTGTTTAGTTAAACAACTCAGGAGCCCCACAGGAGTGTCAGCTGTCACTGTGCCATGGCAGCAGATGGGCATGAATCACACAACTGGGAAACAAAACCCCAGGGCCAGTTGGGAATAATCATAGGATTCCCAAGCCAGGATGCCCAAATTGTGACAGACTTCTTGTTGATATATATATATATATATATATATATATATATATATATATATTTATCTTAGTAAACTCAGTTATCAAATTAATTTTAAACAGTGTTACGGGTTACAGGTATACCAACATAGACATTAGAAAACAGGACAAGTTTATTCTGTCATGGGCTATACAATTGTGCCTTAAAAAAAAAAAAACATGAAAAGATGTGGTTATTTTTAATCTCTTGCATTCTAAGGTCTCTTTTACCTCAATCATTTAAAAATTTCAATGTCTGATATAGTAGATCCTGCACCCATGAACACAAATCACATATTTAAAAAACAATGTTGTGAAAAAAATCTGCATGACCTTAAGGGAACAAAGCACATCCTTCCAACTTCATCATGGGGTGTTATCAGGTAGATGTCCCAAGTCAACTTCAATTATCAGGTTCTTTGAATATTAAGCAATTTGTTTCATTGCTGAGCATATAGTTTAGATACATTAAGATTAGTCAGCTCTTCATATTTATTTGGTCACATAATTGGGGGCTCAATCAGCTGTGGATAGGAAATGTATGCCATGCAGTTAGGTCTACAATAACTGTGTCTGTACTAAGTATGTACAGACTATATTCCTTGTCATTATTCTCTAAACAATACATATTAAGAATGACTTTCATAGTATTTACATTGTACTAGGTATTATGAGCACTTTAGACATGTTTTAAGATATGTGGGAGATTCATATATGTTTTAGCCCATAGAATGTCATTTTTATAGAAGGGGCTTGGGCTCCCCTGGGGTACTGTAAAATGCCCCAAGATTACCAACTGACAAAGGTATCTGCTTCTAAAGAATTCTAAATGAGTTTATCATTATTCAAATTTATGATACAAAAGTCTTAAAAATATAACACCAATTGCATCAGATTTTCATTTAAATTGCATTACTAAGTCACATAGAGATCTCTTCAATCATTTCCACCCTATCTGCAATACCATATAGCAGCTGACTTAGTCAAATACCTACAAGATTCTTTTCAAAAACTTAATGATAAAAGAAACATCTCAGAAATATACCAGGCTATCTTAAACCAGGGAGCTGGAAAGGTCTACCACATTATGGACTCTGTGAGAAGCAATCTATTTTGATTACAGTGTGGGCTAGAGAGCCAAGCATCCTGGCCCTAATCTCAAAGCCTTCATACACAACCTGGGTGACTCTGAAGAAGTAGTTAAGCTACTCTTTGCTCTATTTTCTTCATTTGCAAAATGTTACCTTGTCATGATTTCACAATATATTATTTACAGCAAAAGCAGGTAGAAATCATTCTGAAAGTGTAAAGTGCTTCTGGTGGTGGACATGGTGTGAAAATATAGATTGATGAGCTTTAAAACTATAATCCCCAAAGATACAATCATGTAAATAAACTTTACCTCAACAAACATAATTTGTGTGGGAAATATCCTAGTGCATGACATTTAGCAAGCTTAAGGTATAGCTTTACCTTTAAGCAACACCATTCATGAATGAGTGACTGACTGCTGCTGGTTGAAAAGTCAGAGTGAGTTGTGTAATAGGAAATATGAGTGGATTATGATCCCAAATGGAACTTTTGCATTTGTAATAATAGTAAAAATGTATTTACAATCTTGCCCAAGACTGGACTCTGGAGCTAATATTGTCAGCCTTCTTTCTGTAGGTGGAACTGAAATGTTAACCATGTTGTTTTCTCAGCTTATTTCCATTCAAGATGAAACTTCATCAGCTTCACACCTAATATAGGTGGTTCACAGGCTTTCAGTAAATTTAAGGTAATTTATGATTTCATCTTTCTCAAGTAATTTTCAATCAAGTAAAGTTATCCAACAAGACTGGAAGTTGCACATGGAAACATTTTATTTTAAGGTTTCATTAGTATGCATAAATTCACAGCCCCTCCCAATCTCTATCCATTTTTGCAAGTAATTGAAAAAAGTGACTCAACATATGTGGATACCAGTTTTTAGGTTAGCAAATAGGGCATGGCATTTTAAATTCTTTAAATGTAGAACATTAACTGTATTATAATTTATTCCTAATAAGGAACCTGATTCTCCTCCAAAATGAAGATGACTTCCTCTGGTAAACAGGAAAAACAGAAGGATGTCATGGAAAGCACATTATAGTATAAGGCAGGACATCTGTTTCAGTCCCCTTATTCATTGCTACATATAATGAATTTCACTTAATGTATTGGGCCTCAGTTTCTTCATCCATAGAACAAGAATGTAATTATATACCTGTAGAAATTCAGATGCTTAACCAAATCCCTGCCCTCGTTACTACTTATTAAGCCCATACAATGTGGATGTTCAGATTTTTTTCTATACCTTTAGCTGTTTCTATGTGGCCCCGCATAGGTGTGAACTGAGAAAGGTGCATTAGTGGGTGACTGGTGTCTAGTTAATCATGAATCACATCTCATCTAGCATAGGCTCAATCCCAGAGTCCCACTTCCATCTTAGACTGGACTGCTGCTGAGTACATCTGAAATGACTGTCAGTCTGACAGAGCCAACATCTACTAGCCATTTCCAGATGCACAGTCACTCCCCCACCACCACCCCCAAAGTCAAGTCTACCAGAGCCCAGTCACATGTCAAGAGCTGTTTCTCCAGAAGTATAGAATGTTTGCTTCAGGTGTGAGGGTATTATCCAGAAATCCAGGATTCCCGGTGAATGATTCCATTGATCCTTGCACAATCTCTTTACGACTCCTTTTCCCACTCCTGACACCACTAACACTTTAGAATCTGCTGATCCTATGGCCTAGATGGCTGTGCTGAAACACTGAGTCCTGGAAGTCCTGCAGAGCTATTTCCTGACCAAACTCCACTTACAGTGGCAGTCTTCCTGTCGCCCACTATTGCATCCAGGAAGGTGTGCTCCTTCCAGAAGCAGGAAAAGCTCTACCCACTACTATGTTTCCTTTGCTGCCACAGGAGCAAAGTGTAGCAATTTCTCTTCTACTCTGGAAGAGCTATCCCAACACACCGCTGGCCCATGATATCCATGGGTACCTACGATGGTACCCATGAATTTCCCAGAAGTGGCAGATCACTGAAGTTCCTTGTTTATTTGCCACCCTTGCAAATGCAGATGTCTCACCAACTGTTTCCTGCATCTAATCACCTTTTGCTCACTCTGCCCAATAAGCATAATTCCTTATTGCAAAGGACCCCTGTGATGTTGTATAGTGATGTTAATGCAGTCCAGCTCCTGTGGACTATATTTTGATAAAGGCAGGAGAGTTAACATATTCCAGATGAAAATTGTAAATACTGTTATTTAGCCACATAAATTCAAACTCCTTCTGATCTTCTTTTCTAACTAGGATGAAGAAGAAGCATTTGTGAAACCATTGATGGCATAGCACATAATAATGTCCTTTGTAACTGATTCTAGCAGAGACGTCACATCAGCCAGAGCAACCAAGAACTAAGCTGCATTTGGTTAGGTCTGCAGGAGTCCACACAGTTATTCTCGAAAACAGGGTTTCTACAACCCCAAACTAGTAAAATAAACAGAAGTGACATTTTATTTTAATGCATACAAGGTGCAGAGGGTGACAGGATTCACCAGAGACAGAGTAGGGAGCAGACAGGCCGATCTACTGAAATACACTGCTGAGGGAGCTGCGGATGAGACAGGAGAGGTCTGCCGCGCCATGTGGGTCACCTCCCTGCCTGGGGATTGAACTCAGGCCTCATGGCTGGTGATGGCTTGATAGCAGTGCCCTTCTCACCCATGTATTACTGAAGGCTGGGTCAGTGAGATGTTCTCTGAATACTTCCTCTGGTAGGGCTTCCATCCTGACATATTCATCCAGGATGCCCAATTCCCTTAGATTCTACCTTTAATCATCTCTAAGGCAATTCAAAATTTCCACTTTGCTGAATAGTGGACATAACTTTCTCCAAACACCTAAGAATGACTTTGGCAGCAAGTTGGCCTTACCCCTTGAGCTTCCTATCAGGGTGTTAATTCTACATCCCAGATATATTTTCAGAGCAGTGGATTAGTCCTTATCTAATCTTACATTTTGACCCTCATGATCCCTGAACTACTCCCCTTGGCTTTTTGCTGGTACTTGCTAATTAATTCTCGCAATTATTTTGCTCTTCTCTTCACTAGGAAGCCCAGAATATCCCCAAATGGATTTTGGAGCCAACTTAACCCTAGTTAGTACCTTGGCAGTGAAAATTAAAAGTGAGAGAAGCTTCAGAGGAAGTTATCTGTTAGTTTGTGGAGGAAAAGGTATCAGGCAGCATAAGCAAGTACTAGTTATTACTAGTAAAGGGGGATCACAGGCAGTAAAAGGGTTCTGTAGAGTAAATATTATCAAGGGGAATCAACCAAACAAAATAACCTTTGTTCAAGACACTAGGTGGGGCCTCCCTTATGGCACACTCAACACTATCAAGCTATCACCAGCTATTGAGGCATGAGTTTGATCCCCACCCAGGGAGGTGACCCACATGGTACAGTCCTCTCCTGTCTTGCCCACTGCTCTCTTCAGCAGTATATTTCAGTAGATTGCTGGTTCTGCTCCCCATTCTATTTCTGATGAATCCTATCACCCACCCCTCCTCACACCTTTGGTCTACAACCCAATTCTTGCATGTATAAGTAAATACATAAATTTTTAAATAAAGAAAAAAAAACAGACATTAGGTGTTCTCCACTAGGTCTTGCACATTTGCATTATAGACTTCACTTGGCTGATATTCACATTCTCTAGAGCCTTCAACCCTAATGATGGCATCTCTAAGCTACTGTTTAGCTATAGGAGTTAAGGCTTTTCTATTATAGGAGTTAAGGCTTTTCTGTATAAGGTAGCATAGAAACTTTTTGGTTATCACATTAGCCATTAACTACTTGTTCACTGCTGTTATCTCTCTGCATGCTTATATAACTTGGCAATAATCAATTCTGTTTTATTGTCATTGCTTCCACCCTATCTTTTAAATATTTACATTATTTCACCGGCCAGAGTGTTCCCTTTCAAAAATATTCCCAGAGAGCCAATGGTGAAATTTTTAGCAATGCCATATTTTACCAATGTCTATCCACGCCCCATTTACTGATTAGAATAGCACCCTTTTCACCCCTCAGGTGGTAGGTGAGCTAGAATGAAATCTCCATCCTACCAGAGCCTGTGTTCACAAACTGTTCTTAGAACCACTAGTTCCATCCAGGTCCCCTAAGAGGTTAATGAAAAGAAGTATTAGACTCCCAAAACATCTGTGAGGGAATGTGGGAAGGAAACCAAATGAGACTAGGAAAACTACCAGACTCCATTGCAGATCTTCTCTATGGGAGGAGAATTGGGAAGGAAAGAAGAATTTATGGAAGAGCTTTAGACTGCAGTGCAGGTCTAACAAAGTTGAGTAAGGCGATGAGATGTTTTTGTAGACAAGTTCACAATGTTCCATGTCTCCCAAGAATGGACCAGCTACTATCCCTGCCACTTACATCACTTCTGGAACCAAGCCATGGGATATGCTCAGGCAAGCACTAAGATGAGTTTCATATGCAGCAACTGAAGCTGTAGGTCAATGATACTTCACAGTTCTGCAATCTGAAAGGTTCAGTTTCAGGACTACAATAGCTAGCATATTTTGAGGAGGTAAGGTATGTCAGTCACCATTCCTAGTCCACTGTAGATAAGAAAAACAGGATGTTGCAATTGAGAATATTGGGGAGCAGGGGGACAAAGGAGAAAGATTCTGATATTTTATAAAATAGGGTGATAGAAGATCTCTTTGTGGAAATACATAAAGTAAAATATCTAAGGTATTACTATAAGTAAAGAGATGGTCCTTTAAAAGGATGGGAGATGGCCCTCCCTGGTGGTGCAGCGGGTTAAAGCACAGCACTGAGAATCTAAAGCTGCTTCCGCATGAGTTCGATTCCCGCCTGCCTCGGAGGTGACCACATGGAGTGGCAGACCTCTCCTGGCCCGCCCGCTGCTCCCCTCAGCAGTGTACTTCATCAATCTGCCTGTTCTGCTCCCCTCTCTGTCTCTGGTGAAGCTTCTCACCGCCCCTGAGCCTCTGGCCTGTACCCCAGTTCTGTATGCACAAATAAATTAATCTTTAAAAAAAAAAAAAAAAGGATGGGAGATGCTGCCTGCATTTTAATATAAGAACACAAATGTGATAGTGACAAAGGTAGTAGGCATATATCTATTTGTTTGAAGGGAAACAAGTTAGTTCCAGCCTACTGTTTTCTAATTTCCCTCCATGAACTATATGTGAGTGGATACTGGGTTGGAGTTAAGTACATGAGTAAGTGGGATGATGAGAAGAAAAAACACTGTAAAATAATTTTCTTAGAAATTGAAAAACTTTCCTGCTGGAGATGGGATGTGGGGCTCAGAAGGGATCAGAAGGAGGAAGGGAGGTAGGCGCACAGGGGACTGTGGTGATGATGCAAGGGCGAACTGGGTGAGGAAATTCTATGAGGTCTATATCTGAGGGGGAAAAGTAAACATTGCTTTAAAATGAACAAAAATGTAATTATATATATGTGTGTGTGTATAGCGTATATATGTATATATATATATATATATATATATAAACAGAAAAAAACTATTAAAAAGCATATAGCAGAATGTTCAAGGCAGTGTTGAAATTGCATAGATAATTGAATACAGTGCATATGTGCATACTAATTGTTCTTACTATAATTAATATACTTGATTATTTGCTTGGTTCTCTACTTGGCAAAGTCTCTAGATTTAACACATACAGGAGAAAAAAACTGTGGAGATGACAAATACAAAACAATTAAAGACATAATGAGATTTAAACAGAATATATACATTTTGAGAAACCATGTAAATAGTGCTAAATAGAATTACATTCAAATTATTAAAATAACTAAAGTTGCAAACAAAATATGACTCATTTTAACATTATTTACCAAATGAAATAAACTAAAATGAATCTCTTCTTAAAATAACTATATGAAAATTGTTACCTTTTAAAGTGTCTCAGATTTTCTTAAAAAAACATATGGGCAGGTAGGAAATTTAAAATAAAAAGCAGAAGTCTTTGTGCAGTCTAAATATAGATATAGCAGTGTGCCAGATTTTAGTTAAAATTTCTCTATATATAACCTGCAATGGGCCCAGTATTTACTTTTTAAAATGTTTTATTGCTAAAGACCATATAATATAACTAATTAACATGCCAATTTACGAGGTTTACATATTTCCTTATTTTTGGTTGCTGCATTTCTATATACATGTGATTTGCATCTCAAAAGAAAAGAAAGGCAAAAAAAAGGTAACACTGCCATAAAATAAGGAGGGACCTTGGAGTGCAAACCAAACACAATACTTTGAACCAAGTAGAAACAGAAATTGAACCAATATTAAAATTATGTTCTTTGAGGAAATTAAAACAAACCGAACAACTAATTATGAAGCTTCAGTGTATATAGGTAGTTAATTGATTTCATCTAAAAAATATACTCCTGGATTGCACTTAAGAGATATTGAATCAAAATCTCTGTAGGGAGACCCAGGAATCTGCTATTTTAAATAGTTGCCCAGATGGTTTGAATTAGGTAACTTTTGACATGTTGAAAAGATTTTGCCACCTAAATTTCCAAATGTATTGCAGGCTAATAAATATAGGCCTCATCTAAATCACTGACGGCCTAAAGAGAATAAAAAGCCTTCCTCCCTGCTGAGAAACAGGATTCCTCCTGTCTGATGATTTTTGAATGGGAACTCTGTTTTTTTTCCCTCTTTATGCATATACAACTATCCATTCATAGTTCACTAAGTAAGCATAAACGAACAAAAAATGACCCAGTGAATTTCCTCAGTTCTACATGTACTATCTCCTGTATCTGCAAACAGAGTTATTCATAGTGATCATCATAAATTACTAATACGTATTGACTTTTTCCTGACATGCCAACAGATCTTCCTATAAGTATTCTCATCTCTAGTTTCCTCTATCTAAAGATCAAAGTTCCACTCTTTATAGTTGTGTCTTAAATTTCTGATGGCAAATATTGGTCAGGTTTTGTTTATTTGCAAGTGCGATTACTTCTTCCTGGACCAAGTACTTTATTTCCCCATTCAGAATTTGCTGCAACCTTACCCTTGCCATTGATCTGGATGTGATGAGATGAGATGGTATCTTAAAAACCTGCATTATCTTGCAAGGAACCTATCTCAGGTGAGATCTCTAAAAGCCCTTCCAGTAAGCTAGAATACAGAAAAGGAGCTGCCTTTGTTATCAGAAAGGTTCAGGAGCATCAGGCAGTTCAGAATGTTCTGCCTGTCCACTTAAACTGTTCCTATTTCAGGTTACATGATCCTATTCTGTTCTCGTATGGCCCTGACTTTGACACAGGAGTCTGACCTTCACAGTAGAGAATGGAAGAGAAATATTTAATTGGTAAATAAAGATCAAGTCTTTCAATACTGTGCATGGTATTTCTGAATTTCAAAGCAGTTTGCCTTTTAGAGACACAGAATAAGAATCTCTCTAATACTAAGTGAAGACTTCTTTAAGTTAACACTTCAAATAGATAGTTGGCTAATCTGAGTTCACCATTTTATTTCTTCAGGTATGTAAATCCTTTCATAAAAGTCAGCTAATTCCACCATCTTCATGTGTACTATTACCTGCCCCCTACCAACTATGTGCCACTGTACCAAGTCCGTATGCCTGTACTTGACATTAATCCTCTATATTATCAAAATCCACCACCAATGAAATCCACCACAATGTAAATTGTGGCCCTCCCTGGTGGCACAATGGGTTAAAATGCAGCACTGCAAGCCAGAAGCTGCTGTTTCAGTGTGAGTTGGATTCCGGCCCAGGAGGTGACCCACATGGCACAGCGGACTTCTCCTGACCCCCCCTCACTGCTCCCCTCAGCAATGCCTTTGTCAATCTGCCTGTTCTGCTCCCTGCTCTGTCTTTGGTGAATCCTCTCACCACCCCTGCACCTCTGGCCTGTACCCCAGTTCTATATGCCTAAATATATATTTTTTAAAAAGTGTAAATTGTGGTGCTACTGTGTCTACCAGTGTCACCAGCATTATTACTACCATCAGTAGAGTGATCATCACTGACCGATAAGTGATGTGGTTTCAGCATTCTACCCTGGGGAAGGTTTCATCATAGGACCTATATTATGTGGCTTCCCACCCATCTTTCCCCCTTACCCACCCCCAAAAGAGGAATATCTAGATATGAGGAATTGGGTATAGTTATTTTATCTCAGAAAATAGGTATAATGTTTGGGAAGGGTGACAAAAGGGCAAATCAACTTCAGGATCTTATCAACTTATCATTCTCCAAGAAACTAAGTAACTACCATTTTATTTCTGCCAGTATACTATTGGCAGAAATAGAATGTACCTCCAGAATTATCTAACTACAAACAGAAGAGTGAGATATTTATCCAGAGGTTCCTTTTGTCAACTAGACAAGAATGTCCTACAGAACATTTACATATGGGAGTTTCAGGATTATATAAATTTCTTGCAGGTGATCCACTCATCACATAGGACAGAAAGTAAAAGACGTCAAATGCATTTGAGGCTGTGAACTCTCTGTATACCTGTGAGTTTAAGGTTTGTTATGATAATGGATGGAATAGAGTTAGCTGAGAGGACCTTGGAGAATGTTAACTAGAATACACTAACTATGTGATAATGTGGTAACCAGTTGGAAGAATTTACATCTTGCAATGGGCTGGCATTGGATCAAGCAAGGCAACTCTTGCTAAGCAACAGCAACAAAATGAATACAATTTCTGAGGAACAATTGGACAAAAGTGGTGAAAAAAACCATTTGCAGAACTTGGAACACAGAAAGACAGAAAGCATTCAAACAGATAATGTAACACATTCTAGGGAAATAATAAATGCTAATTAAAACACAATCACTTAATAGTGATAAAAATGGCAATGCTGAATATAATGAGATATTCCAGTGAGGTGATGATGGAGGTACTTCCTTGGTCTGTGATGGAAGGGTAGTCTACTCAGTCACTATGAAGAGTTACTGACACCACTTCAACAAGCAAGTGCTCGATACCCTAAGCAGTGGCAACTACATTCCTGATTTTATATACCCCTAAATTTTCAGTTGAAGACCCATGTCCAAGAAGGTCCTCCTTAGTTTTTCTGCTGTGGCAGGGAAGTAAAGGCTTTCCGGGTTTCCAGCACTGGAAAAATGGGCTGTTGTAGTATGATTAAGGCCCCTTAAAGTGTGTGTGTATATATATACATATATATATATATTTTTTTTTAAAAAGTAAGAAGTAACAGATTAGATGTACACAAAGCAATGTAGATAGTACATACTTGTTTACAAAAGGTAGGAAACAAGAACGTAATGCCATTTAGCTAAATTAAACACATACACATACAGCAATATAGAGTTTTGGAAGAACCCATATGGAAGAGATACACATGAAAACATAAGGATGACTGCTGATGGGAATAAGGAAAATAGGAATGGACTACAGGAATGAAGGGGAGGAGTGAAGTAGGAATAGGAGCAAATAAATTATTAAGATAAGAAACACGCCTCACATATATCATAGACAAAGATGACACTGTGCCATGAATTTAGGAGTATGATTAATTCCTCCCAAAGGTCATGAGGCCCAAAATTAAATGGAAAACTTATAATTAAAAATAATGGTGAATGAATAAGGTTGGAGTAAGACCAAACATTGCGTTGATGGTCAAGATTTAGTAGTATCGTGGGTCCTAAAACACAATCAAAGTATTATAGATATTACATGTTAATAAAGCTGAGACAGTGAAAATTAAAGAGTTAGTATAGAAATTTGCCCATAAAATTAATGAGGTTTTTTTAGATGGTAGAAAAAGTAAGTATTTCAAGAGAAAATACATGCCTTCTGTGATCTTTTAAAATGGAAAACAGTATGGAGGTTTCTCAAGACCAAAAATGAGTCTGCCATATGACCCAGTAATTCCACTCCTAAGTGTCTACCCAAAGAAAATAAAAACACTCATCAGAAAGGAACCACACAGTCTCCTATTGCAGTACTTTACAATAGCTAAGCTATGGAAAAAGCCTATGTGTCCCAAAACAGGTGAATAGATTGAGAAAATGTGGTATATATACAACAGAATAATACAGAGATCAAAAGAGATAAACTTCTGCAGCATGGTGGAGCTAGAGGGGCCTATGCTAAGTGAAATAAGCCCAAAGGAGAGATGGATGTCTGATGATGTCACTTATATGAGGAATGTAGAAAAGTTAAAGGGTCAGATAAAGTCAAACTTAGAAACTAACCCTTTGGAAGCGGATCATAAACTTGAGACAGCCAGACAGGGAAGAAATAGTGAGGAGCGGAGCACAAAGTACTATGTGGAGGACTGTGGGTGCTTTATTGCTGGAGGCACTGCACTAAGTACACCTCGGGGGATCCCATGCATCCAAAATATTAACAATACACCAATGGTGCCTTCATAAAAAATTAAATGATGAAAAAATTCCTTTTCTTGAGGTATATTTGAGGATAGAAAACATGAAACTAAAGAAGAATTAGAGACTGAATGTGTTAAAATTAGTAAGTGTGAGAGAAATTTTCTTATCTTTGCATTGTGCATTAATACATTGCAAGATCTATTACAACTCTAAGATTCCTTCTCATTAAGCAGAACTCCATCCTGAGAAGGTGCCAATCGCAGCAATTAACCAGTGAAGTTTATCATTCCTAAGCCAAAGATTATTCATATCTGGAAAAATAAATTAACTATTAGTTACTATTAAGTCAGCATTTTCAAAAATATATTGTACTTGTATTTTAAAGAACTGTAAAAAATGTCAGTGTCTGAAGACATGGTTCTCGAGTGGATGGGTGTCTAAGGGAACCCAAGGGTAGTGGACCAATAAGAAGGGAATGTGTTGAACCAGAGGCAGAGAGTGAGGATGACAAACTACTCAGGACAACTTTTCATTCTATGAAGCTCAGGGACAGCCACTTCATCTGTTTACCTTCACTTTCTATCATGTTTTCTATTATCTGTCTACTGACCTTAAAATTCTTGATACGCTTAGAATTTTAGTAGCTAAAAATGAAGTAATTGTATATTGAAATTATTTAAATATCTCTGAAGTTATTAGGAATAATGTTCAAACACAAATTCAGCTACTTTTCAGCTAAACTAAATATATTTTATCCTTCCATATATAAAAAAGAAATTCTAATCTTTTTCCATGGGATTTAAACATAGAGTTTAATAAGGAAGAAGAGAGAAGAATAATGATCAATATGATTTTTTAACATTGTGTGAGTTTTTCAATTTTCAGGCTTCCTTTGAATTGACAAAGAATAAAAAAAAAGAGTCACAAAAAATTAGAAGTGTAGATTGATAATTATAAAGTTGTCCCAGTTAAAAAGTATTAGGTTAGATATGGCACATAATACCAGAACAATATAGTTTGAATATTTAAATATTTTATTACTTAAACATTTTATTTTCAATTAATACTAGGTTTTAGGAATCCAAGTAATTTAATCTGAGAAAATTTTCAATTGGTGACTTCTGTATCTGATATATCTAAATACTGTATTTTACTGCCTTTGATTTTTAAGTTATTTTTTGTGATAATCTCTATGTAGCATACATGAAAAGTTTGCAACAGCTTTTTCTCAGCCTCAATTCTTCCTCTTCAAATAAAAGACAAGGGGAAAAAACTGCTCAATTGGTTTTCTGGGCTCTCACAACACCACATATATGGTGTTAATTCTTTAAACTCAGCAAACTGTTAGTGTATAAAAAACAATATTCTCCAAGTGCAGAGGGTCAAGTAGTGCAAAGATACTTAAAGTGATACAGAAGGCCCATGTCTCTACTACCAAAAGAATTACTGAACTGCTGTTTGTAACACTCTGTTTTTGTATGTAACTTTTCTTGGCAACAGATGCAATATTTATAGTAAAGTCTATCACCGTTTATTAATGTTATACATTAGAGTTATTTGCTACTCTAAAAATGATATGCTAAAATATGCCGAAGCATTTTCAAATAAAACAGGAAAAATGAACTGCAATTTATTAATTGTATTGCATTGTTTCATAATAGAACATGATAAACCTTGAATAAAGCAATGTAAATATATCAATTCCATTTAGCATAATTGTGCTAACCAGTTACAATGAAGTCTCCAGAGAGACATTTCCTACTTCATTTTGCCTAAAATCGCAAGATTTTTCCCCTTCTTTTCTTTCTTTGCTTCACTCATTGTTTATAATAGTGGAGGATTTTCAGTGCTCTGGTGGTGGTAACAGCACGTGAAGGTAAAGATGCTATCATTCCAAAATACTAACAAGGATGTGAACTATCAGTACACTTGGAAAATTTTAAAAAATAAAGCAAAAAATAAAGTAGTTATGACCCAATCATCTATAGACAAGTAGAAGGTCAACAAAAATCTAAATGTGCATATATCTTACTGATAAACAACTTGCTATTGGGATCTTTCAATTACTACTCATGTAATTTGGAAAATCTTGTTGCAGTTATAGTGCACCTTACAGGTTTTTGTTGCAAGACAAACTGGGTGAAAAGACTAGTCTCAAAACTCAAATAAGAGCTATTAACCTAATTATATTATGAACATATAGCAATAGTTTAGGCTACCATTCAAATAATTCTACCATGTATTACATGTTATGTTTTTAATAACTGCATAATAAATCTTCCTCAGCTTTGAGGAATGATATATTATCCATATAGAAAGTCCATAAAAATAGGTGAAAAATCCTGAAATTAATTATCAATTATACCAAGTTTGCACGATCCAAAATTAGTATATAAAGTCAAACACTTTCCCATATGCCAAGAATGAAATAGTTGAAAATGAAGGTAAAAATATAGTATCATTTACCTTAGACCCCAAATAATGAACTATTGATGTATAAATCTAACAAAATATGTTTGAGAATTGTCAGGAAAACCACAAAACAAAACAAGCAGGCAAAGAGAAAAAAAACTAAGTAAGTGAAGAGATATCTGTGTTCATGAATAAGAAGACTCCAGCTTTAAGTGTCAGTTCTTCCCAAATTAATGTATAGATTCAACACAATCCCAATCAAAACCCCAATGGAATTTTATGGATATCAACAAGCTGATTCTAAAGTGTATACAAAGAAGACAAAGAGTCCAGAATAAACAACTCAATATTGAAAAGAACTGGGTGTCCCTGGCAGTGTAGGGGTTTAAATCTCAGTGCTTTCACCCCTGCAACCTGAGTTTGATTCTGGACAGGGAGCTGACCCACTTTAAAAAAAAAAGAACAAAGTCAGAGCGCTAACATTGCCTAACTTTAGGAATTACCCTAAAGCCACGGTAATTAAGATGTTATATTGGCAAAACATAAACAATGGCATAGAATAGAAAGCCCAGACAGAGATCCTCAAAAACATATTTAAACTGCTCTTTGACAAAATAATAAAGGCAGTACAACATAAAAGGTAATTTTTTTTTAACTAATGGCACTACAACAACTGGACAAAAAAAAAAATCTTACACACATTATGCAAATTTACTCTAAGTAGATTGCAGACCTATATGTAAAATACAAACTATAAAATTCCTAGAACATCACACTGGAGAATACCTACATGACTTTGTGTATGGTGATGCCATTTTATGTACAAGACAAAATGGGTGATTCATTAAAGAAACAATTAATTAGCGAGACTTTACTAAAATTAAAAACTCTGCTATACAAAAGACAATGTGAAGAGAATTAAAGAACAAGTCAGAAAATATTTGCAAAGGTTGTATCTGATAAAGGTTATTCAGCCAGTGAGAACATGGGCACGTAGTTTAAAAACCACAGATTCTGCAGCAATGTGACTGATTGCTCCTCAGACCTCCAGAGAAGAGCCAACGTTGGTCAAAACCCTGATTTTTGGCTTATGAGACCTATGAATGGGACCAAGAGCTTCGGGATTTCTCAGCTATAGAATTTGAGCCAAAAAACAGACACACACAGCTCTTCAAATTGAATAAGACCTTAACAGCTATCTCTCCAAAAAGATACACAATAGCAACAGCATATGAAAGGGTGCTTTATACTATATCATCCAGGAAATAAAAACAAAGATGGGGAACCATTATATATCTATTACAATAGCCAAAATCTAAAACATGCCAATACCAAATGCTGATACAGGTGTGGAGCAAAAGAAACTTACTCATTGTCACTTTGGAGGACATTTAGCAATTTCTTACAAAACTAAACATACTCTTACCATATGATACCAGAATCACATTTGGTATTTATCCAAAAATGTTAAAAATATGTACCACAGGCCCTCCCTGGTGGCGCAGCAGATTAGAGCACAGCACTGAGAAGCTAAAGCCACTTCTGCATGAGTTTGATTCCCGCCTGCCCCAGAGGTGACCACATGGCATGGCAGACCTCTCCTGACTCACCTGCTGCTTCCCTCAACAGTGTACTTCGTCGATCTGCCTGTTCTGCTCCCCAATCTGTCTCTGGTGAAGCCTCTCACCACCCCTGAGCATCTGGCCTGTACCCCAGCTCTGTATGCACAAATAAATCTTAAAAAAAAAAATATGTACCACAAAAAGCTCCACACAAGATGTTCATAGCAAGTCTATTCATAATTGAAATTTCAAAGCAACAAAGATTGGCATATACAGATAAGACAATATTACATAACATTAAAAAGAAGTGATCTATCAAGTGATGAAAAGACTTGAAGAAAGTCAGTTAGCATTATGAAAATTAAATCTACATTGAGATACTCTGTTAGATCTAGTTACTCAAAAATCATGAAATGTTGGAATTGAAGTTTATTGAAGATATTTTCAATAAGTAAAATACATTTCTCTGTCTATGCTCTTATATATTAAGAAAAAAAGGTATTGTTTAGGAGAACTCCACTCACAACACAGAAAAAATAGAGCGTAATATAAAATGGTAAACTATTTTGGATATATTTTTGTGTTACTTTGTAAAGTTGAATATATTCACATAATATGGTATGACAATTTTAATGCTAAATATAATCCCTAGAGACATTTTGGAGGAAGCACAACAAGAGATAGGCTAAAAAATTTCCAAAGCAAAACTATGAGAAGTTGTTAAAACACTGGAGAAAACCCAAATGCCATGCGATAGGAGAATTCATAATTAAATGGGTAAATGACCTTCTATAAAGTAAGGAAAATAAATAACTTACATGCTTACATAGATGAAATTTGGAAACATAGTTTAAAAATGCATGCAGTTATTCAACTAATAAATATACCATTAATATAGCTTAAAAATAAAACAAGAAGAATGTTTTCAGATACACATATATGGAATGAAGTTAATTTGTAAACAAGGCTCACACATGAGGAAGGAAGCAAGGAGATGGGGTAGACTACCAGTACAGGGTGCAGATTCACCATTAGGTCTCCATGCTTTGTAATTTACATGTCAATAAAGCAACATTAAGTTGTTTAAATCTAATGTTTAAAAAAATGTAAACACTGGCCCTCCCTGGTGGCTTAGTGGGTTAAAGCACTGCACTGAGAAGCTAAAGCCACTTCCGCATGAGTTCGATTCCCACCTGCCCCGGAGGTGACCACATGGTGTGGCAGACCTCTCCTGACCCACCCGCTGCTCCCCTCAGCAGTGTACTTCGTCGATCTGCCTATTCTGCTCCCTACTCTGTCTCTGGTGAAGCCTCTCGCCACCCCTGCACCTCTGGTCTGTACCCCAGTTCTGTATGTACAAATAAATAATCTTTAAAAAAAAATGTAAACACAATTAAGAAGAAAAAAGGAAGGGGAGAAGAAGATAACCTAACACTTCTTCCAAGGGAGTGGGCAGTGGCATTAAATCCAACCAAGTAAACCCTTTGTAGTCATAAATAAAATATAGGGAAAACATGCTTCAGAATATTACAATGTGCAGTCTTATTCAGTGTCATATGGATTTGTGTTAATTGAAAATTTTTAGTTAAAATTGTCAGGAGCAATTGTAAGTGAAAAAGAAATTGTTTAGGATTACTCCACTAGCAACATAGAAAATAAAGAGGCTGGAATCACCCTCTCCCTTGAAGACAAATAGAATGAAACAGTTATGTGCTCCTAGAAAAACCCAGACACTTCAAACCAGCTAGCCACCACCAGGGATTCCAAGAAATAAGGTTGATAGTCTATGAGGGAAAATAGGAGGCAGCGAGGAGGTGAGGGGCACCTTGTCATAGATCGACTTTTCGAGCTACCTGAAGAAATCTGGGACATTGCAAGCTTTTTTGGAGGAATTTTCCTGACAGAGAGTAGGTCAGGGCCCAACCCTAGACAATGAGAACTTGGCAAACCCCAGCCAGAAAAATTGACAACCCCTCAATTGTAGCAACATGGTTACTGAAAGCGTCCTCCTCCCCCACCCAGAAAAAATCAAAGAAAATACAGTGGAGGCAGGCCTAACTCCATAAAAAGCTCTACACCAGAATAAAGGAATTTTGAGCAAACTTACAATTTCTCTGGAAGGCAAACCAACAGCACCTATACACCTCAGACTTGCAGAAGCAGTAACTTGAGGAAAGACAGCAGCAGAGGAGGCACGGCCATTGTGGGTGGCCATAGTGTTAAGTAGGTGCAGGTGTGCCCAATAAACACACAGAGAGCACCTCTGAGCCAAGTGTAAGTTATTCTCGGATTGAGTCTGGAGATCCGGATATTGCCCTTTCCACCTGCAAGGCCCAAGGCTCATAGTTCATGATTCCAGAAAGAAAGGAGTAAGAGTGAGATGGAGGGGGAAATGAAGACAGCAGAAGCACAGTATAAAAATTTCTGTGAACAAGACAAAAGGCAAGTAATTTCACTCCTCAAACCAAGCTCGAGTATTAAAGCCCAAGAGCCCACCCCCACCCCCATTCTTCCTCCAATTCACACTAGGTAAACTAAGAAAAGGACAAAGTTGAATCATGGTGCCCTAAACACATTCACATACACAAACAGCATCAAATAAGGCAAAATAAATAACTAGGAAGCAGAGACTCTCTCAACACAAAATGGGAAAGTAAAATGAGGACAGAAGCTTAGGACAAGTATAAAGGAGACAGAAATAGAGGAACTATTTGAAAATGGCTTCAAAACAATAATATCAAAATTGTTAAGAGAAAATGGAAGTCCAGTCAAAGGCAGACAGAAATCTCAGAAAGGATATACAGGAAAAGAGAGAGTTCTTCACTAAAAAGATTGAGTGCATAAAAAGATCACAAAAATGCTTTTGAATAATATGCAGACAAACTTAAATAATGTTAAATAGTGTTTAAATACAATCAAAATTTCAGCTGTAGAAGACTCAGGTAAGTGAGTTATACAGTTAGAAGGAAGAACTCAAAACTAAGGAGAAATGAGCAATCTCTATGAGAAATATCCATTTCAATTAGAAGAGGAAACCTGAGAATGATCAGACTCTCAGGAGGGAAAGAAAAAGAAATAGTACTAGAAAATCTATTCAAAGCAATAATAAATGGAAACTTCCCAAACCTACAGAACAAATTAAATATGAAAATCCATCAGCAGAGAATGCACCTAAATTTTTAGATGTAAAAAGATTTATATCCATACACATCATTGTCAAACTATCAAAAATCAAAGCCAAAACATTTTGCAGGAAGCAGGAAAAAAAGATAACATATAAGGGCTTGCAAACTGGGATTTCTCTGGCTTTCAGTCAGACACATTGCAAGAAAGAAAAGGAAATATTTTCAATCCCCAAAGATAACAACTGTCAGCCAAGAACTCTCCATTCTACAAAACTATAAATTAGACAAACAGAAGCTAATGGAGTATACCACCACCAGATTTCTCTGCTAGTAATTCATAAAGGGGTTTTCCACAAAAGGAAAGAACGAGGGCCCTCTTTGTGGCACAATGGGTTAAAGCATAGCACTACAAAGCAAGCCACAGCCGTTTCAACCCTAGTGAGGTCCCTGGCCAGGGAGGTGACCCACATGGCACAGCAAACCTCTCCTCTGTCTTGCCCGCTGCTCCCCTCAGCAGTGTATTTCATCAGTCAGCCTGTTCTGCTCCCCGCTCTGTCTCTGGTGAATCCTCTCACCACTCCTGCATCTGTGGCCTGTACCTCAGTTCTGGATGCATAAATAAACAAATCTTAAAAAAAAAAAAAAACCCTGAACACTAAATAATTAGCAAAATAACAAGAGTGATTTATCAATAGTACCAAGAACAAAAATCCATAAGTCAACAACAATCAAATATTAAGAAGGAGGAAGGAAAAGGATAGAACAAATATAGCAAATATAGTTAAGTGTCAAAGAGCTGACATTAGTTCCTAAAGGACTGGAGCACAGGAATTCAAGTAAAACCCAGTTGGTAACCACTAACCAAAAAACCAGACTAGACACTCATAGACTAAGAAGCAAAGAGATTGATAGAAGTGCTAAGGAAATCCAGAAAGAGTAGAGCAAAATAAAGGGTAAAAGAAACAACATAAAATAATCAGAAATCAAAAACAAAATGACTGAAAACAGTTCACACCATTAGTCACCTTCATGTGAACAGTCTGATTTCCCCAATAAAAAGATGTAGGCTGATAATGTGATGAAGAATCCCAACAATCAATACTTTCATTACAAGAGACCCATTTAAATCTGAAAGATAAAAGCAAACTAAAAATAACTGCTAGAATAAGGTCATACATGCTAATAACTCAGAGAGTAAGTCAGGAACTGCTATTCTTATCTCAATAAGCTAAGACTTTCAACTAAAAAAGGCAATCAGGAACAAAAGCAACACGATATAATGATCAATGCTTCAAGGTATCACTTATTAATATCTATGCTCCAAAATAGGAGCACCAAGTTATATAAAACAGCTATCAAGAGACCTAAAACAATATATCAACAAAAATACAATTGTTATAACAGATTTCAACACACCGCTGATACAAGGTATAGGTCATGTAGACAGAAAATCAACAAAGGAAGAGGTCTTAAGTAAAGGATTAAATCAGATAGACTTACTGGATATTTACAGGATAAAAGGGGCCAAGTTCATAGTGAAGAGTAGAATTAGAATTTTAGGGACAAACTTACAGTATGTGTATGTATGTATGTAGATATAATATATGTATTATATATATAGATATCTATATCTATATATATAGATATAAATATATATGTAGATATATAGATATAGTATATGTGATATATAGATATAGTATATGTGTATATATGTATTATATACATATATATAATATACTATATCTATCTATATATATATATGCCATCAATTATAATCAGTAAACCTGGAACCTAGATAATGTTATAAGTCAATGTTACCTTAACAAATTTTTTTTAGTTTTATGAAATAGCAAAAATATTAATGTTATTTGTTTTATTATATAATCACAATTTATTTTTACTTGTGAAATTAATACTGTGATTTTTATGATACATTAGTTTGTAAAGTAAATGTTAATATCTTGGTAGCGATAAAATAATGGTGGATTTTCTTCAAAATGACTGGAGTGAGAAGTGGATAGGTACACAGAAACCAAAGATAGGTCATGAATTGTATACATTAATGTTGGAAACGGATACTGGAGGTTCTTTATAGTATTCTCTCTACCTGTGGACATAGTTAAAACTTCACAGTTAAGTCTTTATAAGATAAGTAAAAATAAAACACACTTTTCTATGTGTACGCTCTATCTTATGTTTTCCTCTCAACAACCTGTGAAGACAGAACACTATGTATCATTTTTTTCTTAGAAAATAAATGATACCAAAATAATCTGACATGGAAATTAAGTTTATAATGAAACAGGACTTGGGCTGCTTCATTCCAGAGGCTATGATTTTTATCTAGTGTCATTCTGCCCCCCCCCCGAATGCACAGAATTTTAAGTTCCCCATAGTTGATGTCCCACATCATTATTTATAAATAAGATGAGCACTCCTAAAATGACTCTCTAAGCAATGCATTCATAGATAGATAAATGGAGTGTGTTGTAACCCTGTAAACAAGTTCTAAAAATGAACAAAACCTTGGAGTTTTTTCATCACCTTTCCTCCAGAAGAAACACTTGTCAAAAATTGAATGAACTTCATTGTTACTTCATTAATAACTTCCTTGAATAAATGACTAAAAGTTACTATTTCTAAAAGTAGTGTGCCATTTAAAATAAGGTAGCAGTTTTGGCATTATCTTCGGGTGCCAAGGGAACAAATAAAAAGGTAAACACTGGATTCTGTGTTGTTTCAACCACAGTTATAAAAAGGTTCAGTTCCTAGGGGAGACGAGCAAAAGGGAAAAGGAGACCAGGATCTTGTATACAATATGATGGATGATGAGACTCAAATGCTCAGTTTTAATTGCTCCAATGTAGTATGGTTTATAAAGTATAAACTTAATATGAAATTACTTTCTCTTTGGTAAAAATAAATACCCCTGTGTTTACAAAAGGACGCTTATGCAAGATCTGAAAGTTTTATGCGAATAGAGATACTACCAGACAGATAGCAATCACAATGTTAAAGAATGCTAGAGATCAAAATTAAAAACAAAACTTGCAAACAGAACGTTAAGATTTGTATCATATGCTCTTATATATTTTTTACTACCTGAAACATTGGTTTCATTTTGACTTATCATGGTCTTTCCACATAGTTTGTAAATATTCTATTTTGTGGTTCAAATTAATAACTCTCCTTGTCATCAACTCAAGCCTGGATCCCTAAAGCATTTTTAAATTTCAGAGTTAATTGAGCTTCAGAGCAAAGTGGTGCACAGAATTCTAATTTGCAGTGGAAAATCTGCACCATGCCTGATGATGTCTCCCTGGAGACAAAGCATCAGGTAGTTTTGTCAATCAAATCAAAGTCATCATGTTCCCTTCTAATTTATTATAGTTATTTATATGTTTACTTATGTCTTCAAGGGAGATTTGATTATGAATTATTTACTGTTGTTATTCACTTGTAATGCACCAATCACCACATCGAGACCAATTTAGGAATGATGTCTGTAAATTTCCAGATGAAGAATACTAAGCAATTTATGTGATAAACTAATGATACACTGAAAGAAAGGAAATTGTTCTATATGAAATCTCTTCCTCAACTTCTCTAAAAATATTAACAGCATTTCAAACTTCAGTTCTTCATTCTTCTCTGCAGATCTTCTTTAATGATATTGTTTCCTTCTTTGATATTAAAATGTATTTTATCCTATACACATAACTCTTGGCCATAGACTTTTCCCCCTTATTTAAGGATTATTTCAGATACAAATTGCACTAGAGGGAACTGATGATGAATTTAAATTTCTCCAGTAACTACTTATATCATCTTATTAGAATGGTTTGTACACTTATTGGTCAACAGTAGTTGCTGGTGAAATTACTGATGGATGGCAGTGGTTGATTACAAATGGGTCCAAATTCTTAAATATTCCATCTATGTGCATCCTTTTCTATATAACTTTGCAGTGTTCTTTATGAGAGGGACCACATGTTGCATTCTCTGGATCAAGTTATTTGATAAATGTTGGATAATATAATATTAGCAGAGGTATCATAGGCAGAGATTTGAGAGAGACTTGTATATGGAGAATTGTACATTGAACAATGAATACTTATATATTTTTTTTATGTATACAAGAACTGGGGTGCAGGTGGTGGGAGGATTCAGAGTCAGAGGAGGGAGCAGAATAGGTGAATCTGCTGAAATACACTGCTAAAAGGAGCAGCAGGAGAGGTCTCCTGTGCCATAGATGGGTTAGTTCCAGGGTTGGTGACTGACTTCAGGTTGTGGAGTGATAGCACTTCCCTAGGCCACCAGGAAGTCCCCAAATACTTACTGTTACATGCCACTGAGATTTTTTATTATAATTATTCTGCAGTACTATCATGGTACTAAATGCTAATGCAACCCCCTAACAAAAAGAACATTTAAGAGCATCTTCAAAGAAATACAACTGGAGAAATATTTGTTGTAAAGTTTCCTAGTAATTTCTTTTAATTAAAGTGGGAAAAAGGTAGGATATTTGAGGTAAGAATCTCTGTTTAGTTATGCATTCATTAAAAAAAAAAAAAAAAAGACTTTCTCAAGCTGTTACATTGTAACAGAAAGTGCAACTGCCACTAGAGAAAAAAGAATAATGAGACAGTGTCTACTCAAGAAAAACAATATACTAGCAACATGATTATAGTATGATGTTTTGATTGGTAAACACTTTCACAGGTTTCTGTGATAGCCAGACTGGCAAAGAACTCAGGTTGCAACCTTACATTAGTTTTACTGGATGAAGTACTTCTTGAAATGTCAAGAGGAGGGCGTAGAGGGGTAATGTGATCCTGTACTGGTACTGGGGCTTTAGGGAAGGCCTGGGGCACAGGTTGAGTTATGAGGCTGTGCTCCTCAATTTAGAAGCTTTGTAAACAAGTGGCCAATAATGAAATTTGACAGTAAAACATAAACTAAAATGGGAGAAGTTTTATCAAGAAAAGGTAAAAAGTGTCTACAATGACAAAGAAAGGTGCAGGGGGGCAGTGGGGAGAAGTTAGGTAGAATAAAAAATTTGGGTCTCATTAGATATAATAAATATTGAATATTGTGCACTTTATTCAGAAGGCTATGAAAATTTATTGTAAATTTTTTGGCATTTTAATATCTTTAAAAAAGTATTTTATTAAAAAATTGGGCCCTCCCTGGTGGCGCAGCGCATTAAAGCCTTCACTGCAAGCGAGCGCCAGCCCCTTCAGTGAGAGTTAGATCTCTGGCCCCCAAGGAGACCACGTGGTGCAGCAGACCTCTCCTGTCTCACCCGCTGTGGCTCCTCTCACTAGTGTACTTCATTAGTCGGCCTGTTCTGCTCCCCACTCTGTCTCTGGTGAATCCTCTCACCACCCTTGCTCCTCTGGCCTGTACACCAGTTCTGTATGCATGAATAAACAAATCTTTAAAAAAAAATTGGAGCATACACAAAATGATGTAAAGATAAACTATTATTAAAAACAATTTACAGCATAATCACAACTCTCTGAAACTGAAGTTTTCAAAACTCTCCCTTGTTTCATTTTAGGTGAAAAGATACCAAGTAGCTAAAGCAAAGGAGGGTAATTCCTACAAGGAATGTGGATCCACATTTATGAAAAGTAATAAAGATAAGAAATTTTTTATAGTTTATTTTTACATCATTTTGTGCATTTTTCCATCTCAATTGTAATCACCATGGGTTTCCCAACACCAAATCACCCGTGTGCCATCACCATAGTCCATTGCCTTTCCCTCCCCCCATTGTTTTTGATCCCATTCCCCACTCAACCGCATGAAATGTTTCTGGTATATTAGCTGTTCATTGGCATATAGCTGTTCATTAATATTATTATTTTCTCACATGGTCTGTTATACTCCTGCTATGAGTAAAACCATCCGGTATTTGTTTCTTTTTTCCAGCTCCATCCATGTTGCTACAAAAGGCATGTGTTTTTTTTTTTTTTTTGCTGAGTAATATTCAATTGTGTACATGTATCACATCTTTTTAATCCAGTCATCCATCTTTTGAGTATTTGGGCTATTTTCATGTCTTTCCAATTGTAAATAAAGCAGCAACAAACATGGGGGTGCAGGTGTCTTTTTGGTAGGTATCTAGAAGTGGGATTGCTGGGTCATATGAAAGCCCCATGTTTAGCACTTTGAGGAACCTCCAAACAGTTTTCCATAGTGGTTGTATGAGTTTGCATTCCCACCAGTAGTGTAGGAGAGTTCCTTTTTCTCCACATCCTTGCCAACATTTTTTGTTGCTAATTGTTTTAAGATGTGCCATTCTCACGAGTGTGAGGTAGTATCTCATTGTGGCTTTAATTTGCATCTCCCTTATTACAAGTGATGTTGAAGATTTTTTCATATACTTCAGGGCTATCTATATTTCCTCTTTGAAGAGGTGTCTTTTTAGCTCTTCTGCCCATTTTTGGATGGGATTATTTATTTTTGTTGAGGTTCATCAGCTTTTTGTGTATCTTTGTGATCAATCCTTTATCGCTAGTTTTGTGTGAGATTTTTTTTTTCCCCAATCACGGGGTGTCTGTTTGTTTTTTGTAATGTCTCTTTTGCTATACAGAAGCTCTTTAACTTGATGTAGTCCCACCTATTTATCCTTGCCTTCACTATTGTTGCTTGGGCGCTGTATCTTCAAAGATGTTACTGAAATGTATGTCTTGTAGTGTTTCACCCATCTTTGCTTCCAGGTATTTTAAGGTTTCCATTCTTAAATCTAGGTCTTTAATCCAGTTCGAGTTGATTTTTGTGTATGGTATGAGGGAGGTAATGATCTAGTTTTATTTATTTATTTTTTTGCATGTAGCTTCCCAGTTTTCCCAGCACCATTTGTTGAAAAAACTTTCTTTGTTCCTTTGTCAAAGATTAGCTGCCCATAAACCTGTGGGTTTATATCTGGGTTTTCTATTCGAACCCACTGGTCTGTGTGTCTGTTCTTGTTCCAGTACCATTCAGTTTTGATTATTATGGCTTTGTAGTATAACTTGAAGTTTGGATTGTAATGCCTATTGTAATGTTTATGATACTGACATGATTACTTTTATATTTTATAAATGTTATTCAGGTGGCAAGTGTGAGGAAAGGTTGAGATAACAATGTGGGCCTAAACTCAGAGATAGAACAATGGCAGTTATACTTAAGGATGCTAATTGAGTAGAATAAACTGGTCATGGTGAATAGAAGAAAGTAGACTGTAAACTGGAGAAAGAAAAGTCCAATATTTGTCAATTAATAAAGTGAGAGACGATTTGAAAAGAGAACTTTAGAAAGAGAAGAGTAAATTAAGTTTGAACAGCATATTGAGATTCAAGTATCTTCTCCATTCTGAATAATACTGCATAATAATCCAGGGAAAAGGGACAGTAACACCAAGTGAATGTGGAGATAGATGCATAGGCATTATTGGCATAATTAATCATATTTGATACATGAGTGATATAAGTCTGAACAATCAAACAAGACAGGACAAATTCCTAGAAAATACCACCATTAAAATATAGGTGCCAAGATAGATGTCTTTAGGTTTGGGAATTTCTAGATTGCTCATAAAAGGTGACACTTAAATGCTCTCATTTGTTTCTTATTTATAACATCCTTTGGAGGTAGGTTGTATGTCACCTCCATTCTACATGTGTAATCTTGAGGTTACCAAGTTTATTTCATACCCAAGATAACAGAGGTGGTGAGTGGCAGGTGGGATAAAGATGTATTGGATTTTCTCTCACCTACTTACACAAACAGTAAGCAAGTTTCCATAACAAAATTTTACAGTGTTCAGATTTTTACAATGATAACTATGGAAATTAAGTGTGGTAAATGAAGTAGGGGAATTGGAAAGATAAGAGGGAACTACTGGAAACAAGAATTTTGGTGTTTTTACTCATCTAGGTGACAATGAATCCAAGGTTCAATCACTACAGAGGTCTCTAGTAATGAGAGTTCAAAAGTGTGTGTGCTTGGGGAAAGAATCTAGGAGATTACTTTAGAGGAAAAGAGGGAGAGTCAGTTTGCCAGAGTTCCTTTTCATGAATCTGTACATTTACAATGGCTGTTTCTTCTGCCTGGAATATCTTTACAACCACCCATTTGCCTGTCAAACTACTATGTTTTTTTCAAGTACCAGCTCAAATCTCAAACACTCTATGAATTATTGCCTCTGAATCATGTCAAATTAATTCCTCTAAGCACTCTGGTCTTACAGCGTTTTATTCCCATTTGATTATAGCATTTAACAGATTGAATTGTATCTATATTTTTACAAATACATCTCTCCATTAAACTGTGAACTTCTCAATGGTAGCACCAGGTCACATTCTTTGTTATAAATTCCATAGTATATATAGTGCCTGCCATGTAGCCAGTTCACAATATTATGTTTATTAAGTAAAATAATGGATAAATAAGCAACAGCTGCTAAAGAAACTTACAGAGAGGCATAATTAATTCTTATTCAAGAGTACAGGGAGTGTGTCACATAAAAGAAATCAGTTGAACCAGACCTTTCAGAGGTGTAAGTTTCTGTAATCATAGAACTGGAAGGAGGGCAAACCAGGCTGAACAAACCATAGAGGCAAAAGTATTTGAAGAGCTCCTGTACCTTTAGAAACAATGTAGATTCATTATTTAATAGTTCACTCTTCAGGAAAATTTTAATCTACTTCAGGGATTGTATTAAGTATAGAAAATAAAAATAAAGTAATAATAAATTGTTGTTACCCTAAGGAGGATCCATAACCCTAAGGAGGGAAAACAAACATGAAAAGACAGAACAGTCATTATACAACATGGATAGTGTTATTTCAGAGACATGAATTTAGCCATGGGTAGCACAGGCGACAGGCAGGGAAAGTATCCATGCCTGGGGCTTTGATGAAGCCACTCGTGTGATATTATTCATTGAGTACTTCAAGGTGAAGAATTGAGAATTGGACATTCTAGAAAACATGAGGAATAGTTTATGCCAAAGTGTTTAGGACTCATATTTCACTGGATCTTGTGTTCTCATGTAAGGAATTGAATGTTATTTTGTAAACAATTGTAGGTCAATTGAAGTTTTTAAACTGGTGATCAAAATTTTAAAAAGGAGGTAAATGCTGGTGAATCTGTCACAGATTCAGGAAAATGGAAAGGCACTGAAGGCAAACACTAGGTAAGAGAGATACGAATTCAATCAAGGGGTGAAAAAAGGATGAAAAAAGTGCACAACAGGAGGATATTCAAGAAACTTTGGCATGGAAAACAAAGGATTGATCCTAACAAAATATGTCAGAAGTTTTAATTTTAAATAGTCAGTAAAGATTTTGAAGGACAGTAAGAGACCAAAGGCTGGGAGAGCTGTTAGGTAAAACCTAATCCTAGGACAAATATGTTGAGGGTTTAAATTAGAAGTGTGGAAGAAGAAGAAATTATATGAAATCAAAGGAGGCATGATACAACTGATATGTGAAAGACAAGCCTTTATAATAACTGATATTTTCACTCTCTAAATTGTAGTAATTTAGGGTGATATTTAATTTGAAGTTTTATTTTGCAATTCTCAGATAATTAATGTATTTAAGTATTTTTATGGGCTTGTTGATTACTCATATTTGTGTGAAGTGTCTCTTCAAGGGTTTTTGTGTTTTAAGAGAGAAGAGGTGAGAATATCTACATGCAGAAAGCCAAGATCAACTGTAAAAGAGAAGCTGAAATAAACAGAAGAGAAAGAAACATGAAAATATCTGTTAGGTAAGAAACAGGTAGTACATCCAAATCTATAATTTATAACCTATACTATAAAACTACTTTCAATCTATGTGACAATATTGGATAACTTTTCTCATTTTGTTGGATGGGAGCTCAGAAAAATTTGGTCTGTTTGATAGTATAACAAGAATATTTAGAAAATCATGGGTGATAGATTAGATAATTATCAAAATCACTTTTTCTATTACAGATTTACCTCTCCTGGCTTTCATGTTGATCATACTTTTCCATCTGTTCCTACAGGGTATTGTTGCCCTGCATTTAAAAAGGGTCATTGTGACCCCATGCATCAAAGAACTATAGTATATACATAAAAACACAGTATATGATTGAAACAAAACCAAGCGACTCTTCCAAATGTCAAGAAGTTTGTTTTAAATATACTAAGAATATACATATAATTGATGATTGCTAAGACTATATAATTTATGTAGCAGACTATATAATCTATATACTAACTACATGAAGGAAGTTGTTTTTCAAAAACCGACAAAAGGATTACATGTACTACAGATGAATGAGAATAAAATATCCGTCGTTGAGTGTGATAATCTAACACATGCATTTTTCATTTCATAACCCATTGTTTTGTTATAAACATTGCAACTGAGTGATACATTTTATGTAGAAACTGATGATCATTTTTTAACTGATAAAGTTGTTGAATCTTTAAATGTTATCCATGATTTTAAAGACAATATGCTTTACATGTATAATCTTATCCATAAATGGAAGTAGTAAACAAACACATATGAAGAATTCATTTCAATCAGTTTACTTTCTTGACATGTTGATTTGCCTCAACTACTTGCCCACAACCATATCATATAATTAGTGTTTAAGAGTTAGTTGTGTTATTTTCAGCTTCATGCAGTGGACCACAAAAAAATAAAGTTTCACAAGTACAAAGTTCAGCTGCTTTCTCATTCCCTTCCTTCTGTTGCAAAGATTATTCCCCAAATCAAATGAATAAAGAAGAGAATTATAGTCTGTATTTTAGGATTGTTAAAGGTTTTTCTGTTTCTGACAGTTTGGCTTTCTTTTGTCATTTTCTCACTTAAATGTTGTAAACTCAGAAAGTGCTAAGCTAAGATTCTTTATGTAGTGTTACACATGCCATAAGACAATATTATTTTACCATGTCAAAGTTGTTTGCACCATTTGGAGCACATCTATCATCAAAACTCAATTAAATGGAGTCTTTCTATCTTCAACTAAAACAAACTGTTTACTTAGATTTGCTCAGTGTTTATTTCGCAAGAGGTAGAGGACCCAAATAGCGCAGTAACATAGGTGTCTGGGGATATACCAAGGGTCAAAAAATTTAACCCAAAGAAGGAGGCCTTCTTCTTTGGTTGCAACAAGAGACTTTTCTTTTTCTTTGGCCAAGTAAATGGCAGCATTATAATGTTATTCATACCTCACTGGTGTCCTAACAATTCCTCTATTCAACCTGAAAAGGGATATATTCTCTTTGTTGCAAAGTATTAAATTTGTCCCTAGAGATTAGTGTGTAGGCAGTTTTAAAGGATGAAACAGGATTAGATAAGGTTTCTTTACTGAGAAAGAGTTCTGAAACAGTACAGCAGAAAACCCTCTTGAATTACTTGTATTGAAAAAAATCCTTTGTTTTAACACTTCAAATCACAAGTCAAATTTATTAAATTATTAGTTGACAAAACGTTTCTTTGTGGGGCTTTGTGAAGGGTAGGTAAGTTACAAATAGAAAAAAAATTGACACTTGCCTTAATTGTACTTGAAATTTTATCTTTGAAATCCCTCTATGGCATTTATAATTTAAATATGTTCTAAGAGATGATATTAAAAGATTATAGTAATTGTAGTTATCTACTTAAAGATTCAGAATATTTCTGCCTTTCTTACTGCTATTCAGAAAGGGTGAAAATTATGTTATATACCTACAGAACTCAGAACTTAACATTTGTTAAGTTAAAAATGTCAAAATTATGTCAGGGGCAGTTCTGGAAAATATGTTGGTGGTTCATTTGGGTTCCACTTGCTTGTTTACAGTTTATAATGTTGTAAGATGACATGAATGGTTATTATTACCAAGTTTTCAAGAGAAACAATAAGATATATTTTCTTCAGAAAGAAAAATAGTCTGTAATAACATACTGCTTTTCTAATATAATGTTGAGGTTACAAACTTTTCCTAATTATTAGTAAAGCTACTACGAGATCGCATGATAAAGTCTTCCTGTGTGTGTGTGTGTAGGTTTTTTTTTTTTACATTAAGGCAGAAGCTGAGTTAATTAATACTTTGTAGATGTATCTTCTGGTCATGTATCGTTCTACAACTCATATTTTTGTTGAGCATTGCTAATCACAGGGAAAATGTTAGAATGAAAGATTTGTAATGGGGATCTCAATTTTTGTTAAAGAGTAAAAAGTCTTAATGGAAGGCTAAAGATTAGATTTTTGCCCTAGGGACATATTTTGAAATTCAGAATAAAAAAGTGGGGGAGATAAGATTTCTGTTAGCAAATCAAAGGGTGCCTTAATGGCACCTTGTTATCTGCACAACAGTAACCTTCTATGTCACTTCCCCTTTCCACACAGCTCCCTGGTCACCAGTCTTCCTACAGCACCATCCTGCATGTGTCAGCCCCTACTTACAAACTAGCTGTGGTTTCCACTGTGTCCAGAGCAGAATTCAAACCCTTTGGCTTTATTTTTGAAACTCTCCCAATCCTTCTCCAAACTACCCATCACCATTTTTCTGAGTTAATTATGGACCAGGATTTTTGATACCACACACCTAGACTCCTGCATTGCTGTAGTTTAAGTCCCTACATATACAGCAAGGCTTTGGGCTAGCATAGCATCCCTTGGGTTGTTTACTTCTCCTGTCCAGTTTTCACTTTGTCAATTTCACCTGTCACCAGCTGGTACCTTAAGACGTAAATATTTGCTGGTTTGCTTTTACCAGTTCTCATCGTGTAGGTCACAATGAAGATATTCTGGTGTAAAACCTCTTGCTGCAAGGGAATTTTGAGTCATTTGAAGGCAGTTTTGTTATTTATCAGGCAAGGGCATTACCATCTTTGCAGGCATCTGCTTGCTCAATGGCTTCAGGATGACTTCAGTATTTCTCTTGACTCCTACTTTATAGTTGAAAACAGAAATGAAAGTGTTCATGTACCCCAGAAATACACCTGAAATGAAAAATTCTAAGTCCAACGATTATACAGAAACAAACATCAGGATATCTATAAACACTCAGATATTGGATTAGATGTTTTCCCCATATTCATCCTGATCATGAGATCCTGAAATTAGAATCCTGTGTATGATTATATGATAATGTAGAAGCAAAATTAAATTCTATCCCTTTGTAGCATTTTTATCGCTATCTGACAATTTTGCATGTCTACCATAAATTATATTTTGAACATATTTTTTAATTTAATTTTGACTGTTTTTGTGAAAGTAATTCTTAATAGCTAATTTGAAAACTTTTGGAAAACACAATTAACAGAAATTAAAAAAAAAAAGAGCAGATATTGACTGTATGGGAAAGAGAAAGAAAATATTTAAATAAATGAATACTTGTTTTGTCCCAACTTCTGTGACCGCCACAAAGAAAGGAAGGCAGGAGGCAGAAAGGCTGAGCAAGCAGAGTTTATTGCTCTGGGACAGCAGCTGAGATGGAGCCCCTAGGGTGGGGTCCACAGCTTCTGCTAACTCAATAAGGGGGAAGGGTCTCTTATATAGATTCTAAACTCAGATTCCAAAGGAGGTGACTCATCACTGTGTCCTTGATGTGAGGCCCAGTTCGCTGTCACCCTCAGCTAGTCCTATCCTGGATGCAAGGTCAGTTTATTACCACCTTATCAAACTTGGATGCAAGGCTCAATTCTTTATGCCTTAATTCAGTCCTTGTCAGTAAATCTTTGGTCACTCCCAACAATACTGTTGTTGGAAAGTAATTTTTTTCTTCTTTCATAGTCCGAGGACAACATTTACTATGGCATGGAGGACCTGAGAAAGGGGCTGCAGGTGGGATTGTCTATTAGCTGATGGTAATGATGATGATGTGGTCATTTGTTGCAAATTTCCATTAAAGCTTCAAGAACCATAGAAACCATAGAGGTAAGTCATAGCTTATCTGCACTTCAAAGGTGACTTTTAATTGAGTGGCCATCCATTCCAGCATTTGGAAAAAACAAACAAACAAAAACAATGCTAACATGATGTGATAAAAATACCTGCTTAACACTTTAGGATTTTGAGAGTCAAAAGTGCAGTGTGTCCTACTTAAGTCATTGGCTGGCAGTGTAGTATCGCAAAAGAGAAAAAATGTACCCAAAAGTCCTTGCCCAAGTTAACAGAGTTTGCTTACAGTCAACTAGACTATAATTCAGGCTGTTCTGCTCTTTGCTAGCATTTTTATCTCAAAAACTAGTGTAAGGCCTCACTTAACCACCTCCATTGCAGGGTGCACTCACACTCATACTCATTCTGCCCAGACTAAGACAAGTTAGATAGCTTATGAGCCTGATCTTTTAAGTGTGGGAGGAAACCAAAGTGCCCAGTGGAAATGGAGCACTCAGAGAAAAGCAGGCAGACATGGAGAAAATACGCATGTCCACATGCATAGAGGCCCTGAATGGGAATGAAGTTATTTTCCTCTTCAATGTTACTCAAAACAATATTATTTGAAATCCTCTTAAACAAGGGTCAGATGGATAATTGGATTTTATATAGTACTTATATTAAACATGTTCGATGTGTGGTTGAGTTTGTCAAGAATATTTTGGTCAAATGAAACATTATTTCTCTTCCATGGTATATAAAATCAATGACACATAAAGTCAGTATAGGAATGTGCCACAGATTTGAAAATCAAAAATTCAGAGAAAATAAAATGTGGCCACTAAAATATTGTTTGATCACCCAGATACTCTTCAATTTTCCATATATTGAAATCACTCTGCATAAGACTTGTTTCATCACTACAATGATATAATGATAGGCAATCTTATGCCTATTTTGTGGCTAATAAATAGAGGCTCAGAGTATTCAAATTATGTACCTAAATTCACACATATAGCCAGTGGCAGAATTGAATCTGGGTGTTTTTACTTAAAACTCAAACATTTTACTGCTTGTAAATACCAATACTAGTACTTTTATAAAATAGTTGGTATAGGTTGAAATTTTTCTATATATTATCAAAGGAGTAAACTTTGCATTTGGTGTAACATTTCATCATCATAATGACTATTGAAGGTAGGTAATTTATCTCCATTTTCTTATGAGAATAAGAAAATTTAAAACGAAACATACAATGCCCTCAAAATACTTTTGACTCATCAGGCAACTATAGATCAGAGACATTCTGCAGGGGAGGGGGAGGAAGAAGGACCAGGACAGGGGTGGGAAGAGAACAAAGGACTACGGCGATGGTACATGGATGAACTGGTGGTGGGAATTTCACCAGGAAGCCATACACTGTACAAAAATGAACAATGACATAATGAATATATTTTAAAAAATGTACTCTTGGCTCATAAGGAGCCAAAGCAGGTTGTCAGACAAGAGAGGCTGTCTTCCATATTAACACAGCTATTCTCCAGGGGTTTTAGTCAGGAGATGATAAGCCATGTGTCAGAACAGGCGAATCCAGAATGTTATTGCTTTAAAACAACGGAGGGTTATTTCTCACTTGTGCCTTCTGGCCTTTACAGCTGCAGCTCTGTTTTGAATCAGCATTGCTGGAGCCAGGTGACCAGATGACTGGGCCACTACTACCTAGCCCCTGGCTCTTGGACATAGGGGTAAACAGAAACAATTGTAGACTGGCTTTAAAGTTCTGCCTAAAAGTATGATCCTGAATACTGCCAGCTCATGATAAATAATCCTTCCATGGTGGCTCCACAGACATAGAAATCAGACTAACTGGGGAACAGCTGAAGTGGTAGCTGGCACAGTGAAGCCAGAATGCACGTCCCATGTGCAGGATGACAGGACACTACTGTGTTCTTGATTTGTGCCTCTTCATGTAATTTCAGCTTTTGAATTATTGGGAAAAGACAGCTAGATGCTAACGCAACTTTCAAAAGTGAAGACACAAAAATGATTAAATGGACAAAGTTTACCTCGAAGCTTATTTCTCTAGCTATTCTCTAGTTAATGTTCTACAGTCCATACAAAGTCCAAAATATATAGTTTACTCATTGCTTCTGCTCTGGAAAGAGTAATTATTAAAAAGAATATATTGAATGAGTATAACAATATTATTAATTCCTGGTGGTAAGTGCTATATTTGTGGGGGGGGACCCTCACATATTTTCAAGATATGTCTATAAAGATGGGTGCCTACTACATTGTTTAGAAAGAATAAAATTGAAAACAACTTAAATACTAATCCTGTACTAGGAGTTGATTCATTTCTTTTAGTTTATATATATACATATATATGTGTGTGTGTGTGTATATTTATATGTATGTATATATATATACTTTAAACATCTTTGTTTATTTGTTCACAATATAACATTCTACCCTCAGGTGCAATCACCATAGTTTTCCTAAAGTGCCCACAGTCTTCCACACTCTCCTGTCCCCAACTTCTCTCTCCTTTCCTTCTCTCTCACCTCCTTTCCTGAATATCTCAGATCCAGGTCAGCTGGAAAGGGTCAGTCTTAACAGTTTGTCTTTGTCTAATTCCTTGTTTGGTTTCTCTAGATTCCACATATAGGTGAAATTATTATTTACATTTCCTCTTCTGGATCACTTGAATTCTATAAAGCAATGTAAAATGATGAAAATGTAATAATGCAGATGATATTAGTTATCCATTGTGGGAAAATTAGGTTATGGAGTTAGAGTACTGTATGATCTTTTTTTAAAAAAAAAAAAAAAGATTTATTTATTTATGAATACAGAACTACAGGCCAGAAGTACAGGGGCAGTGGAAGGATTCACCAGAGACAGAGACTGGGGAGCAGAACAGACAGATTGAGGTAGTACACTGCTGAGGGGAGCTGAGGGCCAGACAGGAACGGTCTGCTGTGCCATGTGGGTCTGTGGGTCAGCTCCCCCTCCAAACCCCTTTACGGGATTGTACTGCTGCTGAAGTGGCTATGACTAGCTTCACAGTGCTGTACTTTAACCAGTTTTAACCATTTGCAACACCAGGGAGAACCCTTGTATACTATCTTTTGTATAGGTAAGCATATTTTTAGATAAATGGTATAAGAAAGATTATCAAAGGTTATCTTTGGTTGATCATAGATTATCAAAGGTTATCTTTGGTTGATCATTTTAGAGAATTTTATATTTGGGGTGGAGGAATTTAGACATGGACTTGTCTACTTTTCCAATTTTCTACGTGGAATGCTCAATACATTTAACATATATGAAAAAGTGAATAGTAATAAAAATAAAAATAAAAACACGAGGAATAGCACATCCAGTTCAGGAAACACTAAATAAAACTATGCCTTTAATCATAAAGAAAATGAAATAAATTCAAATAACTTAATCTCTCACAACAATCAGGAAATAGTAATCTTTCTTAATCACTCCACGCAAAATCCAAGTCAAATTTTACTTCCTCCCTAGCTCATCTTCTGCGTAAAGCTGCACATGGTTCCCTGATTCCAATGGTCAGAGCATGAAAATAATTTACATGTTCCTTTTCCCCACTAACCTGGTAGTGATGTGAATCAGGGATTCTGACTTACTTTTCTAGGCCTCCTTTAATTAATATTCGGTCTCCAATCTTCTCTTGACCATCTATCCTCCACATTGTAGGCAGCATCAATTTGATGCAATACAAATTGAAGTGTTGTATCTTTTGAAAATTCTTCCTTTTTTTTTTTTTTAAGCTGAGGTAATATTATTTACAACACTGTGTGTGATTCAGAGGTATAGAATCACACCCCTCCTTACCACACCCATTTTTGTTGGTGTGTTTACAAAAACCTAAATATCAGGTGGGTAACAAAAACAAGATTTCTTCCTCATGTTACAAGTCATCTGAGGAGCTGTTAAAATTGCCTCCATGTTCTTTTCATTCCACAATCCATACCATAAGAGCAACCCTCAACTATTACATTGGGAAGAGTAAATGCAAAGTCACACAGTAGCTCTATACCTTCCGCTTTTACTTAATGTACATGACACTGGCACATGGCACTTTGCAATGGCACTTTGCAAATGAAAGTCCTGGTGTCAGTGGTGCAGTGACTAATACAACTGTCTCAGAGAAGAACTGCAAAATAATTGGCAGAAATAATACAATCGGCCATCAGGACAAATAACAGTAATGCCTTTTAGACATGTTCATAGAGTTTTCATAGATGTTAATAATTGAAATGAGAAAAATTAAGTAGGAGTTACTCACTTTTATTTCCTAATATAATGAGTAGTTACTTTCCAGAAACCTTAATACAATTTTGCAGTCTAGTTTTAACAAAAGTCAAACAAAAAAAATCTAAGATTTCTGGGCCCTCCCTGGTGGCGCAGCGGGTTAAAGCACAGCACTGAGAAGCTCAAGTCACTTCAGCATGAGTTCGATTCCAGCCTGCCCCGGAGGTGACCACATGGTGTGACAGACCTCTCCTGACCCGCCCGCTGATCCCCTCAGCAATGTACTTCGTCGATCTGCCTATTCTGCTCCCCACTCTGTCTCTGCTGAAGCCTCTCACCGCCCTTGAGCCTCTGGCCTGTATCCCAGCTCTGTATGCACAAATAAATAAATCTTAAAAAAAAAAAAATCTAAGGGTTCTAAAGCAATGAACTACATAGATGTATTGTCTACCACAGTAGAGTCCAGGAAGAATCCTGGAAGTCTTCACCTAATTTTAAGAATTTCATAATATTGCGAACAACTCAGATATTTTTCTTAAAAACCTCACGACACTTAAACTTTGCTGATTTGCTTCTTGAATTTCTAGTGGATTTAATGTCTGTTCACTGAAAGTTAAGAACTTTATAAATATTACTTCACTAGAAAAATATTTCAGCAAACTTGACTAATGTATATAAAAAAGAAGACCCATTTGGGTTATTAAAAATCTCAAGTGTGGGGCATTTTTAAGAGTGTGGTCTCCATTCAGTGACAGTAATTTGATCTAGGTTTAAGTTAAAAGACATCTTTAGAAACTGGTTTTAAAGAATGGGTAAAAATTATTTGTAATTACCATATCGATTGTTTGTTTATGTAGATGCTGCCAACGTATTTAGGAGTGCTTAAGAACAGTTTCTTTTCTTAAATATATTTATTTTACAGTTTTATTTACATTTACTAGGTTACTAAAACCTTTCATCAGCGATCTATGAGAGACATTGGTTTTCATGTAATTGAAAAAATACAAGCAAAGCTGTTATTTTGCATCACAGACAAAAGAAAAAAACACTCAGTTTCTTTTCAGAATCTGAACATTAAAAAAAAGAAACCAATTAAGACCCACTGTTTATATGTAGACAAAAAGTCTTTCTTTCTGTACTCCTTGGTAAAATATTTGTCAGGAAAAAAAATATATATATATGTATGTATGTATATACACACATATGTGTGTATATATAAGATACAGTTATATATAGTGATATGTATAGTTGTAAATACATATGTAAATATATGCATGCCTCTTTATATGTGTTTATATAAATATAGATATAGATGATATAGATATACATGTATAATAAATTATTTTAGATGTTTTCTTAGTTAAGAATTAAAGCCTCATCCTTTCCTGGAAAGGGTATTCAACATACAAATGCACTGTTGGGAAAGAAATGTAATTACAGGGAACATGCTGCCTGAAACCACTTGTCTTGGGAAAATAAAGGTAGACCAGTCAGTTTAGCTGGTCTTTGCATATAATGCCTCAGAGGAACATCAATCTTTCTAAATGCCTTTAGCCTTCACTTATGCTCAACAAAGTTACTCACTGTTATAATGTATATTTGTAAAGTATTAAAAATGGTTGCAGCATCACATGTTGACAATTTTATGTGTACATTAGAGATGAAAGCAGTAGGAGCTCTCCCTTGCAGCGAGACTATATTCGAAGCTCACGAGCCCACACTGTCTGTCTCTCACACAATGATGCTATGAAAGTGTGCCGCCACATTACTTTGTAAAATTTACTGATATGTACAAAACAAAGAGAACACTTTTAAATAGTCCTGAATATCATACTTCTGAATTTCAACAGAAAGCTGAAAGCAGGCTCAAATGATAATTCAATGTACAAAAGACTTAATTTCTGTTTTGAACAATTAAGGTAATACTGAAAAGCATTCAGATTAATTCCAAGATTTGTTTTCACTTTTATTTTGGTTGTAAAAGTATGTCAGCTATAAGTGTACCAAACTCATATTTTGTTTGCTAACTTGATCCAGTGAATGATGCTGCCTAGAATGATCACTTTGAATGGAAATATGCTAAACTACACTTCAAGTTTTAAAACAGCAGTGTTTTTAAGGCAAGGTGAACACATGATAACAGTCATTCCATAGTTGTAAATTTCTTAAGTTAATAGTTGTATGTTACAAACAGTATCAACTACAAGCCAAACTTTTTATATTTTTTGCATTAAACATGAACTGGGTTACTGTATAATTTCAGCATATGACATCCCATTTCAAAAATTATTTTCCATAGGCAGTTATTTATACTTTTAGGCATTTTAATTTCTTGAATTAAAGGACGTAATGTAGGTAAAGATATTCCTATATTTTCAAGTTCTCTTTTGATTGGTAAGGGACAGTGCTGGCCCATCTGTTTTGCAGCAAAGAAAGCCCCAAACCATCTGTGTAGAACCACATGCCAGCTAAAACACAGAGATATGCACAGTTTTTTTGTTATGAAAAATTTTGCAGTATTTTTTTCTGTATTAGTGTGAATAAATTAGCAACAACTAAATTAAAGAAATCTTTAGAGAACATATTAACTTTCTAGTGCCTACAGTAAATTATATCCATTTAGAAATTCTGAACGTTGTTTTGCCCCCATATGAATTTTTCCTTACTATTCCAAATTTGATACTGAAATCACCCATCATTTGGAGAGTAAAATAGCTCATTGTTGGTAATGTAAGTTCATCTTTTTAAAATCACTTCTCTTCCTTCAAACAGTAAATAATTGTGACTTTTTAAAAGGTATAGCAAGTAGCATGGTAAGATGAATGTATTTAAAATGAATATACTATGAGTATTTTATTATTTGTACAATAGCTGTATACTATGAGCTTGAAATGCTTCATGGATATTTTAAAGAAGTTTTATTCCTACTTTTTACTGTAGTAACTGCTGAAGAATTTTTTAAAGTCTACTAGAATAATTGAATATATAAGTTAATTACAGGGTCTCAGGAGTCAAGAAGAATATTGAATGATATGGTAAATATTAATTATACTTTACAACTCTAACACTGAGAATTTATATTTATATTTAAATAATGCTTCTAGTATTAGAAATATTTTTGTTTCTTAATAATGGGGATTTTGCCTACCAAAGTTGGCTATCTGAGCCAATTTTCTCAAAATAAGTAACATACATGCAGGCCAACAATCTTTAAAAACATCACAAAGACCACTTCCTGATCTTTTCACCAGTCTTCTATCTTCATTGTGCTTTAGTCTATACATGATTGCTTTCTGAGGAGTTAGAAAATAACAAATAAGAGAAATGTGCATGTAGATCAGCTCCTAACGCGTAACAAATATTGATGAAATATGTCACGTACCCTCTGAGGGAGATCTTTTCTATTATGTTTTACAGTGGTGTTAAAAATGCTTATTATCTGTTTGAAAAACATTAAAAGCTTTAAATTCAAGCAGCTCATTTTTCATTTTGTTAATTGCATAACATACTAATGTTGCACTAGGTTGTTTTTTCAGTGGTATAATGATGCAACAATATTTACATACCAACTCTGGTTTTCCTTTAATGGTTTCTATAACAAGATCATAATTTCCTTTAGCGTAATCACTGGCAGATTTATTTGGCGTCCCATCTTAGCTCCGTTCTGGCTTTGGGGGCCTGAGAGAGAGCACATATATTTTCTCTCCCTTTCACCATTAAGTGCACTCTGTTCAAGTATAGGTGTTGTGGGTCTGGGTAACAATCCTGCCAAACATCCACATTTTTTAAAAAAGCTTTTAGGGTGGAGCATTGGTAGAAGACAACTGATTTCTCTAAGTTCTGCCCGGAAGCTTTAACAAAGTGGTTTCCCTACCATGATTTTGGCGCACAGATACATGAATATATGATAATAGGTATTTGGAAGAATATTACATTAAATTAGTTTCAAGATATTCAAAGGAGAAATGACATTATAAAAGGGGGTGGCATTCTGGTGCTAAATAAAGTTCTTGTTAATCTAAATACTGCCTCTGAAAACTGTAGTTCCAATCCTGAACTCTATGACACTGCCTGGAAAGTCCTCGTGACCTGCCCTCTGCCCACCAAAAGCAGCAAGTGATTTATATGTATAGTGCCATAAGCACTGCAAATTCATATTCTGGATTTTTAATTTTCCTACACAGAACAATAATAAGGTGTTAGGATTTGTCTGGCTACTTTGCTCAACGTGCCTTGGAAGCAGATGAAAACATCGTAATATCACATTCCAAATTTAGCTCCATTTGTCCTGCATAGAGAAACAAAATCAAAAAACAAAAAAACAATTTCAAGCTGTTTCCTAAATTGAGCTGATTTCAGAGAAAAATACCATTAATCGGAGCACCACAGATTGGTGCAACTTGTTCTTTGGATGACATTGTATGAGATAACTACAAACCTCTCATTATGTTTCAGAGATAGTTTGTTAAATGTCTAGATTCTTTTTAGTTAAGTAGTAAGTGACCTGTTTTAAAACCACAGTAGCGGCAGAGTTTTGAAAAGGAAAACTCTTCACACATGATGGAGTTGGGTAAAGCTGTGATTTTCTGCTTGGCTGGAACACAGTCTATGATTCAGTTATAAGGTTAATCAATCTGAACTAAAATGTAAAGGGATATGCATAAAAGATACACCTAAAGTGGAATCCTGAATGTCTCAGAGGAGCATGTATTTATATGTCATCACAGTGGTGTTAACTCAAGCTAATTCCAACCCTATCATGAGATCACTAATGGTTACGTTGAGTGTTGTTAATTCTCTTTGCTATGTGACAGCCCTTTCTGGGGAAAAATTGGGAATATGTATCAAAATCTATCGCATAGGCTTGAAAGAGATTTCTGCATGTGAAAAGCTGTACACATGTTCATTGCAAGCAATAAATGGAAGACATTTAATATTTTATTAAGATGTACTTATAATAACTGAAATTCAGAGCAGAGTTTATTTCAATTAACATGGAAAGCAAGAAATATTGAACTTATCTGGCATTCCACAATTAATATACATAATTTAAATGAGATGCGATTAGTTTTCGCTCTTCAACAAAACTATGCTCCATACGTGTGGGCCAGATACATTTTACTTTACTCTTCCAAGGGGCCATTTGTTTTTCAAGGTTTTTCTTTCTTTCTTTCTTTCTTTTTTTTTTTTTTTTTCTGTTTTTAATGTGCTCCAAAAGTGTCAAGCTCAACTGCTCCAATACCTGCATAGTCAAGACTCTCTTCTATTTTATAATGTATGTCTGCTTATTCAAGTCTTCAAGACATCCTAGACTTAGGCAAACAGTGTCCAAATGTACCATATTTAGCTTCTATCTCAAAATCTCCCGAGCTGTCAATTTAGGTGTTAAAGAGACCATTTGTAAAGCTTGGCTGGGAATTGCCATTATTGACTGGAATGTGTGTTTATCATTACATTCAATGATGAAAGTGGAACATGTAGCATATGAATAAATGTCAGCAGATGTTTCTTTTAAATGGCCTGATTTCAACCTCCTGTTGTTTGTCTTGAATACAAATATTAAAAAAGGGAAAAAAGGCAGAATTTTTTATGACATAAGTGCAAGGGTAGTTAGATTTTTTGAAAAACAACAAAAATAATGGCTAGAATATCAGACTGTGAGTGTAAAGTAGAATTAAGAATTAGTTGCCTGTGCTCAGTTACTCTTGCAGGCTTCTAAACAGAGTTAAAAGGAGGGACTTTTCAGTATGTGGTTATAGCAAAACCCAATCTTATGGATTTCTGTGTTTAACAACTGTTATTAAAGGTTTTTAAAATAACTGAATTTGATTACTGCACGAAGAGTGTTTAACCTGGGTATAGTCTTTTAAAAATATTTAAAGACGCTAAATAGAAATTTACAGTAGCAATCGGACACTGTTTTCTTCCAAACTCTTACTTGAAACATTGAGTACAAAAAAACATATTTTACATATTCTGCTGAGGAAAAAGCAACATAAACTCAGCAGTATAAAAACCCAATAGACATTTCATATGGAAAGACATAGGCTCATCCTTTGTTCACTTCTACAGTGATTTTTATGAATGTACTATATTTAGTGGGACTCCTGTGGTTCTTTGGGGGCTGTAAATATTTGGGTGTCATTTGAAGAGGTGTAAAATGACTAGAGACAAATTCTGGGTGGGCTTTAAGAGCAGGAAACATAGCTTTGAAAATCAGGCACTCATATTAAATTTCCAACATGATTGGTCTAAAATACTCCACAGAAAATTTTCAAATATAATATATCTTACAATAAAATTGGTCAGAATTTGTCACCCTTTCCACTTTATTTAAATGATAATAATTTGTACTTCAGATCGTAAGGAGCACTACAGCTTAATGCTTACGTCTGTCAAAAACACTGAACTTTCAAAGCCATTTAAGTTATGAGCAAACCATGTTCCAAGCTTCAAAAAGGGCAATGACTCAGGCCGGCTTTTTCTCCCTGGCTTTCATTTTGGTAGCAGGATTGTTTGTAGCCCCTGTTAGTAGAGGGCACAGTTATCGCATACACAATTAGACATATTCTCTTAATTTTGAAAGTGCAAATGCCTAATTGCTTGTGCAATTAAAGGAAGCACAATTTTTCTGCCTGTGAAAGAGAAGGCTAGGGTGGAATGTAAATTAAAACCATTAGTGTAATTTTCTGACTTGCATATCAACAAATTATATATGTTTTTCCTATATATTTAATATTTCTATAGTATTGATCAAAATCTACCCTGGAAAGTGGGATATGCTCTCACATAATGCTTAATTACCTCAAAGACAGAGAACATTTTGACAGTCATGCTAATCAAAATGTCAACTTCAATATTTAACAACCAAGCCTTTAATAAAAAAAAAAAAAAGGAATGAAGTATTCTGTTTACTAAAGCTTTCTAGTGCAATAAAACAGTATTTATTTTGATAACCCCTCTACAACTCAAAATTGAACCAAAATCTGCTTTTCTATTAGTTGGCATATATAAGTCATTCATCCATGCAGGTCAGAAGTAGTGAAAACTATACTTACCTACTCTTCTGACGCTTGGACTGAGAACATGCCCCAGCTGTTACTCCCCTCTCACTAGACACTGTCCATACTAAGCTTATACCTCTCATTACTGTGCACACTTGGCACATTCTTTCAGTTCAAAACTTGGTATAACTACTTTCCGTCACAGATGTAAATTAGAGCCTCTCGTCTAAAGAAGCTACCACGGTCAGGTCACAACCACCTTCCATCACATTTGTCTCTATTTTTCTTCTTTTTTATGTGTCTTTCTCCTTTATGTTTGTTCCTTCCTAATCTGAGCACACACATCTACCCCCACACTTAACATCTGTAAGGCCTATTCCAGGGCTTACTCTCGTCTACCAAGCTACTTGACATACGAAATATGAATGCCTATTAATTAACTCTGCTTCACTTAACTATGCTTAACCATGATCAAAATTATGCTCGAAGACTCTGTTATGATGAAAAGGAATTATTAACTAGCTGAAGAGTTCTCTGGGTGATTAGAACGTGAAAGGACCTGAGAAATGTTGGGATTTAGTTATACCGCCTTTGTTGCATGAGGAAATGGGAGACTAAGAAAGCAAAGGGACTGTGCTATGTTTAGCAGAAAAAGGTAAAAATTCCCTTCTGTCATCTACTTCTACCCATAATACAACCTTCCCCCCCGGGTCTTCAAAGCATCATGGGCCAAAAGGGTATGACACTTAACCTTTCTGACTCTGCTTGCTCTCTAAAGATGCCAAGTCAAGCACAAAAGTGGGAGAGACACAGCAGGCATTTTACCACAATGTATTACAAATGGAAGACATTGGATGGGAGTTTATTAGGATTGATCGGAATTAATACTCGCTTATAAGAAATTACATTTAGTCTACAAAGAGAAAAAAACTAACAAGGTGCAAATTAGCATAACCTTTGTGGAATAATATAGCTCATATTTTAGGACCAGGTCAAAAGAAATAGGTATTCTGATAGGATCATACTCACTGCCAACAGTAAGTGATGTCATTGTGTGATTCCAAATAAGCCAAAAAGTCTGGAAAAGTACCTTTTTTAGGAAAACAAATTCAACAGAAAGCTTGGGGCTGAATTATATGTATTCCTCTTACACTAAGAGTCATGGTGAGATAAGTTATAAGGATTCTCATGCCTTTAAAGTTTTCCCTCTCACTGAAATTGCCCAATGTTTCCCAGAATGTGCTTTAGGGAATAATAATTTGTGGGAGACAGTGGACTAAATAACAAATTTCACTGTCTAGTTACTTTGTGTCATTTCGTAACTCTAAAAGACTGGGGTTCTGAGAGACAGAACCCCTAGAACACAGCAGTTTCAAGTGTGTCTGTTTTCTTTGAATATTTCATTATTATAGTGTTCTGGGTCTTTACATTAAGTCTAGTTCAATACTCTTCTATAATCAGTACTTAACAAAAAGTTTAAAACAGCCTACCAGCATGTCACATTTGAAAATAGAGAGAGCAAAGACTGGATGCTCAGGCCAGAGTTCTTTTCACTTCTCTGGATCATCTCAGTGGTCTTCATAGTTCTTACCCTGTTATTTTTAAATTCATTTTTAATTCTTTTCTTTACCTGTTGTGTTGTTAGGAATAGTTTGAAGCTTTTAATAGTTTAGACTTTAGTTCTCTTTAAATATGGTATCGAAAAATATGGACATTTATGAGGAGAAAGCTCAGGTACAATGAGCAGCAGGGGAAAGTATCAAGGATCCTCCCCAGAACATTAACCACCCACTGGCTAAAAAAGTTCTCCTTACCCCAGCTACCCGCAATTCTTATCATGTGAGGAGAACTTGAGGGAGAAGAGAATAGGTGGGAAAGAATCAAAATGTTTTAGTGCCTTCTGTACAAGTCACTATTGTCCAGGGTCTTTGGAAGTTAGGTAAGGTCATCCTCACTTTCCAGAAAAGAAAATAAAGTCTTAGCTTCTAGGGAGCATTAGCGAAAGGGCATATTATTCCTCAGGGTTAACACAATGGGCAGGTCAAGAAAAAACAGCCCAACAAATAATTCAAGGGAAAAGAAGGCTAGAGATTAAAAAATGCACAGCTTTACATGGAACTTGAAATAATTAATGAAACCAGAAAGCAGCAAAAGTCTTTTGACCCTACAGAAAATTTTTCACTGATGATAAAGATAGGTTTTAATAGATAGAAATGCTTAGTTTGTCTATGGTCATACCATCCTGAACGCACCCGATCGCGTCTGATCTCAGAAGCTAAGCAGGGTCAGGCCTGGTTAGTACTTGGATGGAAGAAATGCTTAGTTCTTGGAGTAAATAAAGGAACAGATGCATAGAGTTTCCAAGTAGCCTCAAGGCCCAGCATTGGCCAATTCAGGTAGAGTAAAATTTGAGCTTATAAATAGAATTCTTAATGCCTTTCTAGGTGTTTTACACAGCTATCAAAATTAGCCCCTAAAGGTATCCTCAGTTCACTGCATTCATCTGTCTCGTTGTGTTTTGTTTCTTTGTCTCTGATCTAAATAACCAATTAAGAGCATTAAGAGTTTCTGTGGGCAGCATATCCCAGAGATTTCTTATTCTCTTAGTAACTCAACCTTTCTGATTTTCAAACATTCTTATAAAACAATATTTTCTGCATTGTTTCATGTTTTTATGGAGATTATTATCAGAAAAAGACAATTCCTTCCCTTAAAAGAGTTTTCAAAATCATTAATATAAATGAAAACATTATTTTATCCAGACATGCATAATTAATAGAATATCATTTAAATTCTCATTTTAACTCTTTAGATATAAAATGTGCTACTTACAAGATTGTAAAATACAAAGTTTATATTTTACACTCTATTAAAATGACTAAAAAAGCTGCACCTAATAATTTTAGTTTCTGTAAAACAAAACATCAACAGATATATTAAAATTTTACTCTTCCAATATTACTATCTGACTCATTATCTTTATATACTAACATTGCCACAGTTAAATCACTATCTATAAAATATAGGAACAGACTGATACAACATGGGATGAGCCAGATATGATCAGATAACTTTTAATCTATGCAATTGTGAATCTCATATTAATGAGGGAATCCACGTCAGAAATTAGTAACAGGAGGTATCTTACAGATGGATGGTGATAAAAAATTCCAATTTAAAATGAAAGTAGCAGCAATGCAAATTAGTGCAAAATGGAACTTTTGTTCACAAAAAATTAAGGTCAAATTGCACAGATTTAGAATTAAGTGTGCTAATTCCAGATATTGTCAGCAGTCAATTTCTTTTAAGAATTTTAATCATTCATCTTTCTGATACTACTAGAGCCATTGTCTGAGACGAGTGTCATATTCTAATTGGTGCTTCTCCAGTCTTTCCACCTTCACCTGTACACTACAAACAAGGAGATGCTCCACTTTAAAAACCCATTTTCAAAGAAAAAAAAAAACAGAAAATAAAGTTCATTGCCTAGGCAGCTGAAATATTCTGTGTGATTATCAGCCATGGACAGAAGATTTTCAATGAGGAAATCAGAGCTCTGAAGCATTTAGGACCTAAGGAAAAGAATATATTCTCCCAAACATTTCCAGCTTAGAATATGTGGTGAGGAAACTGGAATTTTTAAAATTAAAAAAATAAAAAAAGAAAGAAAGAAAACATTTTGGCTGATAAGATGCTCCTGAATAAAATATTATCTGAAACAAATGTTTAATTCAGAAAACACCTGCCAATGTAGATGTGCCCTTCAATAAATATGGCATCTCCATCCTTACTTAACATGTTTCTTAGCAATGAAATGTTGGCATTAAATTTAAACATAAGTGCAGTATAAAAGAGGCATATAGCTGTATCGTACGGACATGATGTTATAATAGCTAGACCAAGGCTTTTCAATATTTTGAGGTCACAACATTTTTATATTAACACTCTTTAGAGGCCATGTTAAGTAGTGACGTGGCTAATGAGATATACAAGAGAATGGTAATATAATCAAAATAATACAAAACTTTTGTTAATGATTTATATGAGTATTAATATGAAAATAAAGGTTGTGATATTAGAAGAGTGAAATTGGAAGATAAAGGCCATGATCAACATAGTAGTATTTCCATTTCCTTTTCATGATTTGTATTCTGGATCATATAAAATATCTTCAAAATTGTTTTATATATAAAGGTAACTGAGTATCATTTGTTTTCTAATGTATGCCCTTGAGATAAACTTATCTTTGTAGAACAAAGGTAATAAAATAACTTAAAGGTATGAATGAAAATGGATTCATGCTTTCATGGCTTTATAAATTATATTCTTCCTGAAAAAACTTATGACATCAAATAAAAATCTGTAATTTTTAATAAAAACATCCAATGGAAATTATACTTGCAAACCATGAAAACTGGCAGACACTATGCAACCTTAACTTGAAGGATAATGTAAAAAAATTCTGAAACTAGGAAATTACAATTGTCAAAATAAGGAAAACCAGATGCTACCTTGTTTAAAAGAAAACTTTCAAAGCACAAGAATATCTTAATTATGGTGACAGTTGTTACATCATCTCCTCTAGATTTGAATTGGCTTTTGAGGAGAAAATGTTTAGAACTTATTTCAACCTATATGTTTATACAAGAAAACTGTAATTTAAAGATTCATGGAAGTGCTTAATAAAAAAGAACTTTTTTTTTTCTTTTGAAAATGAATACTATAAATATTACTTTATTCAAGAGTTGTCCTAATGAAGCATTTTCGGTGAGATGTGCTGAAAGCATTCCACCTGAATGTTTACCTTAAATTATATAAGAGCTTATCAGATCAACTATGTGATCATACAAGATGAAAGAAGATGAGGCACAGTTCATGTAAAATTAATGGAGAAATGGGAAAGGAGGAGAAACATGGAATTAAACCTCTCTGAAAATAAAAATACTAGTATTTACAGGAATTATTCACCATGAGTTGGTGAAATATAAAAGATGGGCCTTTGGGCTACATAATGATTGCATAATGTTAAAAATGTAATAAAATGAAATAGGTGAACACAGAAGTTCCAAATAAATTTTCATTTAATCAAGGGTTTTCCCGATATCTGGCTCTTGAGTAAGAAACTATAAGGTTTAGTACATTTGTAAAAAAAAAATTTAGATTCAGCATGTATAATATTTATATTAATTCATAACTAATTGAAATATATGATTCTAAAAACTCATTCTTACAATTTTATTGCTATATATTGCTCAGTGGATTTCTTAAATAACATCTGAGAAAAACTGAGATGGTAAAACTCCTATAAGACTAGTCCCAAGAATTGTGATAGAAAGGGATTTTTCCCTCCTATTTTGTTATCAGTACACAACTGAGAATCAAATGTCAAATTTTAACTTATTAATACCTCAAAACATGCTTATATTTAAATGGCAATGGAAAGTTATCTGAATTTTATGATATATATGTATTTAAGAAGAGATACCAAAAAGTTACATATGGACTTCTTATGATGTAAAGTGGCAAACAATTTTGAATTACATATTTTAAAACAAATTATTAGCATGAAAAGTATCACTCAATATTTGCTAACCTCATTGATTCAAAAGAAAATATACATAGGAAGTTATTTTCATTTCTAAATGTCATGGTACAGCTTATAATAAACCAAGGTTCTTGCTGAGAAAAAAATAGGAAACACTAGGTAATATATAAAGATATTAACTTGAAAGCATTGGAGAATTACTGAAACAGCCAAGATCAAGTTTCTAAAAAAAAAAAA
>NW_004567114.1:52086899-52111903 GCF_000260355.1 Condylura cristata | reverse complement strand
CGCCTCTGGGGCAGGCGGGAATCAAACTCATCCGGAAGTGGCTTTAGCTTCTTAGTGCTGTGCTTTAACCCGCTGCGCCACCAGGGAGGGCCAATGCATTTTTTCTTTTAATGGCATATGCTGACTCTTGATTTAGAGCATGAAGACAGAAAGCAGGTAGAGGCTAGTTGCTACCCACTCCAAAAAGTGGAGTTTTCTGTTATTAAGACAGGCAAGCTTGAGTGGGCCAGTAATATCATGCCCTTCTCCTCCCTCCCCAATAACATGGAAGAATCTCCTTTACAGATGTTCTAGTAAAGCACACTGATTATTAGATTAAGAAGTTAAGCAAGAAGCAATCTAACACAGGATAGAGGACTGCCATTCACATGGGTTTGGAAAAACTTTCCATTGGGAAAGCCTGGAAATCTACACCTTTGGAATGAGTGAATAAATGAAAGACCAAACCTTCTGAAAAAAACAAATTCAGGGCCAACCCTGGTGGTGCAATGGGTTAGGACGCAGCACTGCAAGAGAGCCACAGCTGCTTCAGTGAGAGTTCAATCCCCAAGCCCGGAGATGATCCACATGGTGTGGCAGACCCCTCCTGGTCTGCCCCGCTCGCTGCTTCCCTTAGCAGTGTACTTCATCGATCTGCCTGTTTTGCTCTCCACTTTATCTCTGGTGAGTCCTCTCACTGCCCATGAGCCTCTGGCTTGTACCCAGTTCTGTATGCATAAATAAATAAATATTAAAAAAAAAAAGCAAATTCAGCTTTCAGTCATTTCAACCCATTATTAGATTTACATATTCTATTCTTTTGCTGCATGGCAGGGGTGGAATGAATCATCTCTAGGATGAGCTAATACAAATAAGTTTCCACAATAAAAACAATGTCGAAGATTCCATAAAATATTATAGTCTTAATGAAGAACAATTACCAAAGAACAAGCAGACAACAGAAATAGATTCATAGGTGACATAAATATTTGATACAAGATATAAGTTGATAAATATATTCAAGAGTGTAAATAGAGAATCTTACTTTACTACTGAAAATATAAAAATAACCAAATAAAAAGATATAGATCTAAAATGTATTCTAACTTAAATTCAGATTTTAAAAAGTAGACTTAATAATCTGGAAAGAATAACTTGTACATTTGTAAGCCAGAAGAAAGTGTCCTGATTAAATCATGGATAATCAAATAAAAGTTAAGTTCTGAAAAGGTCATAAGCTATATGTGAGTTATGGTAAAAATGATCTGATATATGTGCAATGAGGCCTTGGAAGAAAGTAAAGGGGTAATATGACAAATAGTATAGAGATTATCACCAGTAATTTTTCAGTGCTGAAGAAAACCTGCAAGGGCCATTCCAGATGTCTTATGAACTCAAAGGAGAGAAATACAAAGAAAATTGCACTAAGAAAATCACAGTGAAGTTATTTAACATAAAACTGGAGAAAATAAACATATATGGGAAAAGAAAAAATTTTAAGAGCAACAATGGATGAAAAAGTCACTAGTTTTTAAAAAAAAATGAAAGAAATAATAGAGTCAGAAGAGAATGAACTATCATTCAAGTGCTAAAAATAAAAACCTACTAGATATGACTTTTATACCCAGATCAGATATCCTTCAAAACATGAAGGTGAAATAAAAATACAAAAATTTGACATTATTCATAGCATAGCAATAGATTCACATTAAAGAAAACTAGCAAAAGATTTCTTTAATTCAAATGAAAACAAACCCAAAGAGAACACAGAAACACAGAGAGAAAATGGCAAACAATGAAAAAAATATATAGGTAGATGATCAATAGATAGATAGATAGATAGATAGAATCCATATCCATACCACATATTTTGTGGTTTAATAGATTGTTAGAGCTAAAACATGTGATATAAATAATAAGTCAAGAAATGGGCAGATGATGATAAAATGTTCTAGGTACTTTACATTCTCTAGGGGTAGTAAAAGTGAAAATTAAAATATAGATGTTATTGGATCAAATGTACAACTCAACCATGATGAATGATAGTTCTATCTATGCCTTTTCAACTTTGCTATATTGTGAAGCTATAGGCATGCAGCAGAAATAGCAGTATATCATCTGGTAATATCGGGCAGTGAGCTGCAGTCAACATTTTGAATTTATGATATACTCAACTTACAATGAAAATTTTTTGGGAGGTAACCCCAGCATAATCCAAGGAAAAACTACATTTATTAAATTGCACATTAGATATATACAAAAAAAAAGTATATTTTACCAGGATTGGTACATATTCAACAAGTTCCAGAGAATTAAGTGAGGATGAATTTTCTGTTCTCATTTATTTGATTAGAAACCTAATATTAAAAAAAATAAGTAGAGGGCCCTCCCTGGTGGTGCAGTGGGTTAAAGCACAGCACTGAGAATCTAAAGCCACTTCGCATGAGTTCGATTCCCGCCTGCCCTGGAGGTGACCACGTGGTGTGGCAGACCTCTTCTGACCCACCCACTGCTCCCCTCAGCAGTGTACTTCGTCGATCTGCCTGTTCTGTTCCCCATTCTGTCTCTGGTGAAGCCTCTGACCACCCCTGAGCCTCTGGCCTGTACTCCAGTTCTGTATGCACAAATAAATAAATCTTTAAAAAAAAAAGTAGAAAATATATACAAATTTGAATATTAATCCGTACTCTTCTAGGAATAGATTTAAATTTCCTTAATTTAATAATAGGTATCTCTACAAAATCTATAGTAAATATCATACAAAATGGTGAAACAAAATTTTTTCCCCAATGAGATTGGAAATGAAGCAAAAACATCTATCGTATTTCTTTTAACATAAACCAGAATGATAAGAAAAGGATGTAAAATGAGAGGGAGATCAAAAAGGAGAAGTAGGGCTCTTCCTGGTGGTGCAACAGGTTAAAGCATCACCTTATGAAGCTCTCCAAAGTCATTGCAGCACAAGTTCAATCCCTGGCCAGGGAGCTGACCCACATGGCGTGGCAGACATCTTCTGATCCGCCTGCTATTACCCTCAGCAGTGTACTTTGTCAGTCTGCCTGTTCTGCTCCCCACTCTGTATCTGGTGAATCCTCTCACCTACCACACCTTTGGCCTGTACCCCAGTCCTATAAGCATAAATAAATCTTAAAAAAAAAAATGGGGAAGCATTATTTGCAGGTGGCAAACTATATAAAATCCAAAATATACTATAGCAAAACAATTAAGATTTATCAATAAACTTAACAATGGAACTGTATAAAAGGTCAATATAAAAATTCATTTCATGCTATATCTATATCACTAACAAACAGAAAGTGAAATTTGAAAGCATACAATTTGCAATGACATTCCAAAATATGCCAAAGAAAAAAGTAGCAAATATGTAAAAGATCATGCACATAAAGCTGTAAAGCATTAACTGGGACAAATTAAGGCTATATGCACTATAGATTAAAGAATTTACTGTGTTTAAGGACAGAAAATAATGTTGAAATCTTAATATTTCTCTAAAACATAATGTGTACATTCAATAACTTCCACATCATAATTCTTATAGATATTTTAAAATGTGGAAATCAGTAAGGTAATGTTAAGTGCAAAGAGATAAGTATAACTAAAATAATTTGAGGTAGCACAAAAGTCAAGGGTATAACTTCCAAGAAACCAAAATAGAACATAGTGTAATAATTCAGACTGTGTAGTACTTAAAGAAACTTAAATCCAAGCATATATATACACATATACAGTCACTTGATTTATGACAAGGTGACAAAAATATTGAAGGCACTGTTTCTCAATAAGTAGGGTTGGGCCAATCACATACAAGGTATAAAATTTACAATCCATTCTGACCTCTCAACACACAGAAAATTCAATTCAGGTATTCTATAGATGTAAAAGTAAATGGTAAAAATAAACTTCAAAAAAAGAGGATATTGTCATACTCCTGGAGTAGCTAAAAATATCTTTAATAGACATAAAATTCACTAATTTTAAAGGAGAGCCTCCATTAAAATTAAGTGATTGTGAGGCCACCCTGGTGGGGCAAAGGTTAAAATCTCAGCACTATCTAGCTAGCACCAGACACTGTGGCCTGAGTCCCTTGACCAGAGTTGATCCCCAGGTAGGGAGCAACACACCTCTCCTGTCTATCATGCTGATCTCCTCAGGAGTGTATTTCCATAGATCCACCTGTTCTGCTTCTCACTTTATGTCTGATGAATCCTCACACCACCTCTCCCCTGCACCTCTAGCCTGAACCGCAGTTCATGGTTGCATAAATCAGTTTTTAAAAATCTATAAAAAAAATGGATTTTGTTCATCCATAGATACAATGAAGACAGTGAAAAAAGCAGACTTTAGATTGAAGAAAGTTGTTCGCTAAGCATACATTTCACAAAGGAGACATACCCAGGATATACACATACAACAAAACCATAAGAAAATATAAACAGGATAATAAATGCTATCAAAAGAGTACAAATTAAAGTTAGGGGATATTACTGTATACCCACCAAATTAGCAATATGTGAGCAGAGCAATAACAATAAATTCTGGTGAGGATATATATGAAGCAACATCAGAAATTGCTAACACAGCCATGAAGTAGCACAATTACTTTGAAAATGATTTGTTCAAATTTACCACAGCTGAATACGCTTTATTACCCAGCATTTCTACTCCAGATGTATATTAAGAGCGATGTATACCTATAACCAAAATATATTCAAAAAGACAAATTGAGGCAAAAATTGGAACCCACCTGTGTCCATCAGAAGTTAGAATAGTGACCTCCCTGGTAGCAAAAGGTGTTAAGTCTAAGCACTATGCAGCTAGCACCAGTCACTGCAGCATGAATTTGATCCCTGGCCAGGATGCTGACCCATATGTCACAGTAGACCTCTCCTGTCTTGCCCACTCTTCCCCTCACCAGTGTATTTCAGTCAATCCACATGTTCTGGTCCCCACTTTGTCTCTGGTGAGAGGATTCTCTCACTCCCTGCACCTCTGGTCTGTACCCCTTTCTTATATGCACAAAGAAATAAATCTTTTTAATATGTTGAATAAATGAATTTTGTGGTATATTTGCTTGTTGAAAAGATTCCACTGAAATGGAAGTAAACAAACTGTAATTACATGTCACTGCATGGGTACATCAAAGGGCAAACCACATGTCACTAGCTCAAAGGTCAACATATAACTAAATCAGAGGAAACAGGAATCAAGATAGTGATTTTTGGGGGGATTTTTTTGACTGGATGTATCTAAGGAGAATTTCTTATATGCCATAATTTTCGATTCCTTCCTCAGTGAGGATATGTGTTCACTTTATTCAAACATTAACAATATACATAGTAATAGCTGGCCATTCTTTGAATACCTGTTTTACTTCAATGAACTTAACACAAACCAAATAATCACTAAAAGACTTTAGAAGAAAAGCTTTGTCTTTTCATGTTCTTAACTGACTTATTATACCAATAAATTGTTCCATAACATTTTTTCCATATTGGCTTCAATATGAAAACTTTGTTCTTCGATTTTTCCATCAGCAAAGAAAAGGTAAGGACTTTAGTTTATAAATACGTCCATAATAACAGCTTCAAGTGAAAAGCATTATAAAGCACACCAAGTTGCTATGTGTTAGATTTTTTTTTTAAGATTTATTTATTTGTGCATACAGAACTGGGTACAAGCCAGAGCCTCAGGGGCGGCGAGAGGCTTCACCAGAGACAGAGTGGGGAGCAGAACAGGCAGATCGATGAAGTACACTGCTGAGGGGAGCAGCGGGCAGGTCAGGAGAGGTCTGCCACGCCATGTGGTCACCTCCGGGGCAGGCGGGGATCGAACCCATGCTGAAGTGGCGTTAGCTTCTTAGTGCTGTGCTTTAACCCGCTGCGCCACCAGGGAGGGCCATGTGTTAGATTTTTTTAAATGCTTGTTCTCCCCACCCTTCCCAAATACCCAAAATCATTATATTGAGAACTGATTATCTTTTATGCCTAGTCTACATGCTATAGAGTAGGGAGTAAATCCATCTCTAAAGTGAGGCAAAATGAACCAAAAAATACAGCTAAAACCCATTTTGAATTTTGCCTCTGATTGATTCGGTCCTTTTTTTGTGATCTGACAACTCCAATATCCGATTTGTTTTCCGACCTAATCTACCAGACTTCTCTAGTCCCTCACAGGGAATATATTTTAACAACTTCAATGGAAAAGTTCCTGACTATTTGTTCCAGATACAAAAGGCTTTGGGTAATTGTCCACATTTCTCTCTGGAACTGTTTCTTTTAATATGCATTTAATTTATTTGATTACATCAAATAAAGAGCCTGATTGACATGCTAATCAGCATCCAAAAACCTTAGCTTTACTCTCTATCAAAAGGGCACTGCATTTCCTTTAAAGAGAAAGAATGTGTCCCCTAATCAAAATTCTCAAGCTCTATCAATGGGAGAGTGAGATAGACTTCTTGATCTTAAGGGAAAAATCAAATGTAACTTTCATGTAAATACAATTAAAATTAGTGATAATGCCACAAAAGATCTATTGTGTAGCCTGATAATAAAATATTGTCTCCTCCTCAAAACAAGAGTTGAGGCACTTATGTAATGACTGATGGGACCAATTTGCCTTACCTCATTGGCATCACACTAGTCTGGCTGGTTATGCTTTAGGTTACTCTAAGGACCAGCTTCTTTAGTATACAGCTAGTTCTAGTTGCTTCACAGTTGCATCCAAGATTCTAACTTCTAAAATTCTCAAGCTGTTTTAAGCAGGCTTTTTAAGTTTTGACATCAAGAAGGGGTTCTCTTTTCTAAAAGCACTATGGAACAAATCACAAAAACAATCATTTATTTATTGCCCCTCCCACAATTATAGACACAAATTCTTAATAGAAATGTGGTTTAGTTCAATGAGATAATTATCCTTAAATTCAAGCTGGAGAATTTAATAAAATTTCAAGTCCAGTATGTCCTTCCAAATATTTTCTACATACAATATTCACAAAGAAATTGGCAAGAAGACAAGAAGTATAAATGAGAATTCAGAGTTGGAATAATTCATCTTTTTGGTTTCAGTTTTCTATCTATTCCCTTCTAATGTTCATGCTACCAGTTATCTAGGCAAATTCCCTTAAAACACATGTGGTTGATATTACTACCTACAGCTATATTTTCATAATCAAGTCCAAAAATATCACTGGCCATTATGATGAGCTGATCTCCCTCACCCCTCTACACCTATTATGGTGATCCCTTTTTCTACATCTAATTTTAGCCTCATGAGTTCTTTTACTCAAGAAGAGGAAAAGTTATTTCATTTGCACACATACACATTCATACAGAGACACACATTTTCCAGGATATAGCTTGTTGATTATAGGGAAGTAATCATAAAGATTAAACTTAACTCTTTAGCTATTCTACACTATCTTCTTGATATGCTAGGGTTCCACTCAGACCTATTATTTTAATACAATAAGTAAAACACTAATGAGAAGTTTTACCTAAAATTGGAATAGAATGTTCAAATTATTTTGCTCTTGGTTTTTCTGAGAGTTCAGTGCAATAGAAATTATTAAATTTTAGACTTGCTCCTTATAAAAAGGAAGGACTTGGACTGAGAATGAATAAGTCTTAATAGGCTTCAATTTTTTATTCTTTTAAGTTTTATTCCCTAAAACTATTTCTGCATTCATTAATTAAAAAGCATTGCAATTTTTCATCACAGAATTTCTTTAAGACATAATGAGCTTAGAAATACCTTCACATGCCCAAAATATTTTTGAAGGGATATCATAACCACCACGAAAAATATGTAATTTATTAGCATTTTGCATCTGAAATTTAAAAAAAATGTTATTTGAAAGATATTTCAAAGTCATCCAAGACCAACATGAAAGTATTCGAGGTAAACTAAATTTGTCATCCAAACTTCTCATTGGTTTTCAAGTAACCTCTCATTAAGCATTTGAGTTTCCTCATACTGTAGACTTACCTCAAAAATATTGATTTTTATTAAAAATTTTAATAGATAATATGCTGAATTATAAGGAATATATTTGAAAGTGAAGAGAGTTAGGAAGAGTTGCTTTTAGAAAGAGCAAAGAGGACAAGTGAGCAATTTAAAAATGGAATGAATGGAATTTAAAAATGCAAATGAGTGAATCATATTTTTCACAGAAGCCAGATGTCCACTTGCCTCCATGTTACAAATAGTATAAAGGCTTATTTGTAAGGCAAGGTTTACACAATAAAAACAAAATGATGTATTTAGAAAAACAATCTATTGATCCATCTGGTTTCAATGCCTGTGCACAAAAGGAGAAAAAAAACGATGGCATTTTGGTTTGATTCACCACAATTATCAAGATCACAGTTAATCTTTCTTCAAAAGACCAGTAAATACACACTGCTTTATATGAAAATTTTCTCTAGGTGCATTCCATGAGCATTCTACGAGCAGGGCCACCACTTACAAAGGGTCATTTTTCAAAACTAAAATTAAAAATCATATTCTTGTAGCTCAGCAATTTACATTTAAAAAGCATTATATTTGTGACTTCCTTAGAAAGATCTTAACTCAAAACACAGGTATAGTGATTTTAAGAATTTAGACACCCTATAAGTTAACACTTTTAATTGGACTAGTTCAACTTAGTGAAGTGGCTAAGAAATTAATGCCTTTAGGAAATGGGAAGAAAAAAGAAATTTTGAAAACACTCAATAGTAATCATTGCTGTAAGGACAATAATTTATCTTCAAAAATCATGGTACCTCAAATTTGATGTAAAAGTTGCACATACCAAATAAAAGTTGAAAGTATGTCAATACTTTAACATTTCTCTATTTTTTTCCCATTTACTTGGCTGAGAGTTGGGTATTTGAACTGACATGATTGGTTATACATAACTGATTCACTCTACTAAGAAAATAAACTGAAAATTGAGAACTTCATTGTAAACCATACAAAAACCAAGGTGGTCACTGAGTTGAGTATCATATCATTTGAACATTTGTGAACAGGAGAGACAAAGAGAACAGAAATGTATACATGCCCACAATGCTAAAAAAAAAAACAAATCACAATTGGTCAAAGATATACTAGAGATCCTGTTTTTCCTATTTTTTGATTTTTTCTGTTAAAAATTTCTCACTTTAAGGCCCTCCCTTGTGGCACAGCAGGTTAAAGCACAGCACTAAGAAGATGAAGCCACTTCTGCATGAGTTCAATTCCCCCCTACCCCAGAGGTGACCACATGGTGTGGCAGACCTCTCCTGACCCGCCCGCTGCTCCCCTCAGCAGTGTACTTCCTCGATCTGCCTGTTCTGCTCCCTTCTGTCTCTGGTGAATCCTCTCACCCTTCGCATCTTTGGCCTGTACCCCAGTTCTATATGAATAAATAAATAAATCTTTAAAACAAAAATTTCTCACTTCAGGGCCTTCCCTGGTGGCACAGAGGGTTAACGCACAGCACTAAGAAGCTAAAGCCACTTCATTGTGAGTTTGATCCCCACCCCCGAGGTGACCCACATGGCGCGGCAGACCTCTCCTGACCGGCCCACTGCTCCCCTCAGCAGTATACTTCATCAGTCAGCCTGTTCTGCTCCCCACTCTGTCTCTGGTGGATCCTCTCACCACCCCTGCTCCTCTGGACTGTACCTCAGTTCTTTATAAATCATCACCATCATCATTCCCATCATCATCTTTTAAAAAATCTTGCTTTAAGTTTTAATATTTTTTTTTCTTAATGGAACATTGGCTTACCACGCTGTAGATGATCTAGTTCCTTTAGTGAACTAATATTATAGTTATTTCACTCCTGTATTTTTAAAAGGTCTCCAGAGGAGAGAAGGAATGGAGAATTATCAATTACTGAAAAAACATGTAGGTGGAAAACAACTAACAGGTATCAGTGAGGTTCTTTCACACCCAGCCCTCCTAATATACAGGGAATGTTATCTTAGCAAAATGAAGAGTAGTTTCCAGGTCTCTTCACTAGAATTAGTTCAGCTATTTGCTTTATTTGAATAGAGTATATCTAAGTAGGATTTTTAAAACAGGTGCCACATAACAACATGGAGTAGATACTATTTCTTTGATTTTTTTTTTAAATTTTTTGAGCTGTTTAGCCAATCTTAATTTTTTTTTTTTGTTCTCTGCTTATTATACAATTGTCAGGATCAGAGAAATACAATACATTTAATAAACAGCCAATCAGGGTGCCTTCATTTCTAAAGTTTTAGTGTAGTTACAAAAGCTTCTTAACAGAAGGAACTTTATGAAGTTTCACCTAATTTATTGACAGTGACAAAGGTGGGAATTTTTTTATTTTTATTTTTTAAAGATTTATTTATTTAGGTCTTCCCTGGTGTTGTAGTAGGTTAAAGTACAGCACTGCAAGTCAGCCACAGCCACTTCAGCACATTTTTGATCCCCGCCCGGGAGGTGACCTACATGGTATGGCAGACCTCTCCTGACACACCCACTGCTCCCCTCAGCAGCATACTTCATCAGTCTGCCTGTTCTGCTCCCCACTCTGTCTCTGGTGAATACTCTCACTGCCCCTTCACCTCTGGCCTATATAAAATCTTTTTTAAAAAGATTTTATCTATTTATGCATACAAGAGCTGGGGTTTAGGCCAGAGATGTGGAAGGTGGAAGGATTTACCAGACACAGAGTAGGGAGCAAAACAGGTGGATCGACTGAAATACGCTGTTGAGGGGAGCAGCAGGCAAGACAGGAGAGGTCTGCTGTGCCATGAGGGCCAGCTCCCTGGCTGAGGATTGAACTGGTGTTGCAGTGGCTGAGGATAGCATCATAGTGCTGCAGCTAAACCTCTTGCACCACCAGGGAGATCCCTAAGGAAGGAATTTTATATAGGAACAGGAATTCAGTCAATACTTCTCTCAGTGGGATTGTTATATTTATACTACATACAAAAAAGAAACATTATTTATTATCTTTTGTTAGAGTAAATACAAGCTTACTCAGCCAGGAAATAAACTTGAAATTGTTATTTTATCCTTTTATTTCCTGAAATCACCAGACTTGAACTCATACTACAGGAAATCATCCAGGCCTTGCCTCTCACAGTGTGGTCTGCAGAGCAGCAGCAGCGCATCACCTTTGAGCTTGTTCGAAATACAAATTTTCCCACTCACCCCAGGCCTACTGAATCAGTGTCTTCAATTTAACACAATCCCTAGGCGATTCATATACAGATTAAATTTGAGAATCACTGGTCAAGATTAGTGGTTCTCAAAGTGTGATCCTCAACCAACAGATTCAACATCATCTGTAAGTTTGAGAAAATTAAAATTCATCAGTGCAGCCCCAGGCCTACTGTCCTTAACAAGTTCTCCAGGTAGTTCTTATGCACATTATAGTTTGAGAATCACTGACCTAGATCATTAAATTCTGATTTTGTTTCAAATATTTTCCGCATACCAAGCCCTCCTGCTACCTGCTTCTTTTTCACACCTGCTAGAAAGAGAGTCCTTTTAATACATTGTATAATATAAAAGAAAAAGAAATGCTTTATATTTAGCTGTTCTTGGAAAGACCTAGAAACCCCTCATATATTTAAAACAGTTTGAATGTATGTTTCCCTGTTTAGGTTTGTTAATATGCCAGCACCACTCCTGTTATCTCAAAAGATATCATAAAATTCTCATAATCATGTATACTTGACTTGTTTACTTTTTCATACATACATATGCATTTGATAAAAAAAAACAGAGATACTAAATGGGTAGAAGGTATTCATGATATTAATTACACATATACGTAGTAGTTAGTATTTCCCCCTTCCTTCCTAAGAAATATAAGACAAGGAAGAACATCAAAATAAATCTGTAGAAGAACTTGATAGTAACTTATATTTTTAAAGCCACAAGAAAAGGAATGTTGAGAAGTCAGAGGCTACCCAAATAGCTCAAATTTACTTTGAGTCCTCCTGTGACAATCTGTGGTCTATTGGCAAGAATTGACATTATCCCATCTTTACTGTCAAAGTGGTTCAGTGATCAATTCCTCTATGGAGCCTGACAGTCTCTTGTTGTAAAGTTAAGAGCTTGCCCTCTGACTTCCCATAAAAATGTTGATATGCATTTATCATAGCCCTTGCTAACCTGTGTAAATTTGGTTTATTACTACATTCACCAGCCTGTGAGTATTTTGAAGGTTTAGAACTTCATTTTAGTGATCTCTGAATACTTGGTAGCAAATGTTATCAAGACCTTCAGTCAATACTTGATAAATATCTTTAAAAGAAAGAATGAAATATCGTGAAATTATACTATTCAGATTACATTATTTTTTAATGCAAAAACTAAACAATAATGAAAATATAAGATATCAGAAATAATTTTGTATTACTTCTTATGTTGACAATATTATGATTCTTTTTGCTTTGTATGCATGGTCCTAGAAAAATTATATGGCTTGTTTAAATTTATAAGGCTTGATATTAAAAAAGCAGAAAAAATATCTTCTTGGTTTTTCCATTGTCCAGCACAGCCACTTGAAAGATCTTGAATGAACCTACCAATTATGTCCTTCATACTTAAATAATTATGAAGATTATGTTGCATTTCAACTGAATCACTGCCTTTGTTTATTACATATTTTAGAACTATAAACACATATTTTTCAATAAACTTCATCATTTTTAAGCCTCAGAGTTCTTACTATTTTAAATAGATTTTCTCAGTATCTTTTAGGATAACTGACTTTTTTCCAGCTCTCATTTCACCTTCCAAGGCCTCTTGCTCTGTCCATACCTGCACTTGAATCCTTTTACTTTTTAAGAAGTTGCACACACACCAAAAAGAAAGCAGCCAGTATCACTTGGAGGATTTCCTGTCTGTGCTTTAGTCCCAAACAGGCACGTGTAATGTTAGGTGACCTTTTGCTCTAGACTACTCAGTCCATTGTATAGTGGCTTCCTTTTCTCAGATGTAGCAAAGAAGAGTTCAGCACTCATTTTTGAAGTGGAACATCAGATATTTACCATAAAAAAAAATCCCAAAGATCTTTGGAGCCAGAGAATCAACATTGTTAAAGTACTATGTCTTTACGCAACAATTTAGCTTTAGCTAAAGTTTCCTTTATGTTTTAGCTCTCCACATATATTTTAGTTGTGGAAGCCTATTCAAGTGTCATGTTTGAAGAAATGTAGATAAAAGAGGATACAAAAGAGAGAGAGGGAGAGAGAAATATAGTCACAGTGAGGAAAAATAATGTATACAAACATTCTCAGGAATGCAATTAATCACCAATTTTACTATACACTAATTTGTTTGGTTTCTTAGTGAGAATCTTTGTATAAATTATCTTGTACAGGTGACAGTCAGTTCATGAAATGCCATCCCTGGGACTGGGAAATGTTTCAGGGCAAATATATTCAAAATATTCTCATTGCGCTAAAGGAAATGCAGTGTGTGCATATGTGCACATGCCGCAGACTAAATATGTGACTTGAGAAATTGCAAGGGAAAATATGTTCTTTCTGTAGTCTTCCCCCCAACTTCATATACTACAAACGACTACATAGATGTCATGTCAAAGTCACAATAATTCCTTACCCATGTGAAGAGATGGGGAGAAAAATGAATATTGAAAGATGTTGTAAAAGACAGAGCTAGCAAACATTGACTTATAGCAAATCCCCAGAAAAACAAGTATGAAATAAACATATTAACTTTAGCATTCATTAGTTAAAATATCTAATTCATTTGCATCATAGCAAAGGTAATTCCTGAAATAAGAAACCTCGACTGTATGATCCTATAAACCTTTAATTGTATGATGTGAGTTAATGATTATCCAAGCCCTTGCCCAAAATGAAATGACGTTACTATAATATAGGAGGAAAACAAATTTTTATAACATTGTGAATGCATTGCCTCTATAACAGCTGACTTCTTTTTGTTTTATGTTTTAAATTCTGATATAACCTTATTCTTACTAGTTAAAAAAATGCTGCAGGAAGGATAAAATAGAAATATGTACATACATAAAATTAAGAAACTCTGTGCACTAAATTCAATTAAGATTTAAGTTTTGAGCAGAAATATTTTAATATGCGTTTGTTTGAAGATATGTGCACTGGTCCCAAATGATGAATGACCTAAGATCTAGCAAGCAGCTGTGGATTTTAAAGCCAAAACAGAGAAATTTAATGTCTTGAATTAATCATTGATTATTGTACGTTAGCACTAAAACCCACTTAAAAACGGCAGTGTTTTTCATTATTTTGTGAAATCTCAATCTCCCTCCTCCAAGAAAATCAGATTTCAGATGTTTTCACACAGTCAAAACCCTCCAACATGAAATTTATAATCAGAGACTCAGCCCAGAAACACATCTACATTCTGTTCAAGTAAAATATCTCTTAAATGTTCTCACAGATTAAATCGCTGTATTCATCCTTATGTATTATTTCTGCCATTAAAAAAAAAAAGTGTGTTTTGGAAAGGTTTTTTACTCTTTCAAAATTATTGAGATGTCTCTCTGAAAATCAATGGTAGGTTTGGTGATATAATTACTTTAATTCTCTAAAGGCAGGCATTCATAAATGTGAAGCTATATCTTTTCCTGGTGGTAAAGTTCAGTATTTGCTAATTGGTACAATCAGAGAGCAATGGCTTCAAGGCTGCTGCAGCACTGTGCTTACCTAAATTGAAGTGCAAGCTAGGTCCATGGTGAGAAGCACTCGTTCACCCATTAAAAACTGAAAAATTAAATTGCCCAGTAATTATTTTGTGAAGTCACTTGTTCAAAAAAGTGTCACTGTTTCAGCCACTAAAAAGCAGAGCCACGTAGGGTCTTAACTTTTTCACCCTTCAAAGGAAAAGTCACAAAAGAAATCACAGAGAAGGGACTCAGCAAACATAGGAGCAATATCTTCAGCCCACATAAGCTTATTTTGTGATTGTATAGTTATTTGAAATGTCTCAGTAAAACAGCAAAATAGCTACATAATGAATTCCATTTGGGAGGAAAAGTTCATGGAAGTTTATAAATAGCATGTACTTTTAAACATACACATTATGTAGCTTCAAAAATAGTATTACACACAGGTACAGTGCATATACTCAGTTATTGCTTACACAGCAGGATAGGCATCTGTCATTTTATCTATATTTCTCCCTATAACTAGAAGCCTATGGTAATCCCCCAGTCACTGTATTTGTATTATTAAAGATTTCTTTAAGGATACCATAGCTATATTTACATATGTACAACTTGAGGTATGTGGGGAAAAGCAAGTAATCAAGAGCTTCAATTTGGTATCTTAAGAATTGTCCTCTATTCTTATTATCCTGCGATTGTGTTCAGAGCTTGACAATTTGAAATGGGGGAAAAAAAACTTCATACTAGCAATCACCATTTTTCCAGTAATCAAGTCCATACTTCTTTTCATATTCTTTCACTGGATTGCTTTTCTCTGTTTATTGTTGTTGCTAAACAAGGTGAGAGTTTAGGCGACATTTTTCAATGATGATTTCTTTTGCAATAACAAAATCTTAAATGCAGTCTCTCTTTTCCTCCTGCTATGCGTTATCAAATTCATCTTTGTATGGGAGGCACAAACTAAAATGAGTAAATTGCCCTTAGTAGGTAGTACTCTTTTCCAGACACTAGGAAGTAAATTGTCAAAGAGTTACACAGGGTTTTAGCTGCATGATTCCCATTGACTTTAATGGGAGTTGCAAGGAAAACACCCCATGGCAAAGCTTAGAAAAGTAGGGGTTAGTTTTCCTCAAGGCCTCCTCTGTACTCTCTATCCTGAACATTCCCTCTTTACACACCTCTCTGTTTTCCCCTTTCTTTGTGCCTTCCCCTAAAAGATATAAATCTTGGGCCTTTCGTTTAACCATCCACATAGAAAGCTAATCAAAACAATTGTAAGTCTCACAATTAAACATCTTTTAATCCAACACATCAATCTCAACCATCCATTACTGTCCAGTTAAAGTTGCAAGCTAGAGAAAAATAGAGTTTTTTTTTAATATTTTAGATTATCTTGTTATCATATTCGCTGGATATTTTTTAAACTTGCACTTTTTTCCCAAAGGACATCAACATTGCCTAAATTGTATTCTCTGCTACTTTTTAATAATGTCTGCTTGTATTATTAATATTTCAGTATTAATTCTAAGTAGTATTAGCATTTCCTGTAAGTTTCTGTAAAGCATAAATCTATAAGCTACTGGAAATACAATAGGCATTGCATAGCAGTTAGCATAGCCACTTAAGCAGCAGTTAACTAAAGTGTTTCATAGGACAACTAGTGAACTGCATAATAGATACCATGATGATGTTAGAGTCTGGCAGAATAGGTACAAGTTTCTATCATGGCTGAGGAATGAAGGACACCCTTGTCTTTGTGATGGAGATAGCAATACCACAATTGCCTGATGTCACTCTTCTATAACACATTTTGTTACACACACACACACACACACACACACACGAGATTGTTCTAATTCTCTAGCAAGCTTGATTGTGGAGAGAGCCAAACTAGGCTAGCTTTGAGCTAGATTTTTATGAGTGTTTGGTTCTGTATAGAATGCACAAAAGGCCCAATCTTTGCGCCTACCACTTTTTTCATTACTGTGGCATTAATTACAAAGTAAGATGCCAAGTAATTGGCAAGGGGAACACTACTTGCTTATTTATCAGATACCTTTATCCTATGCCCCTGCTTCTCTCCTTTACTGCACTTTTATAATAGATTACCAGGGTAGAAAAGTAAAGAGTTTTTGCACATTTACAACCCAACTTACCTTGAGTTCTTTGTCTTCTTTCAAATCATACCAGTAAGAAAGGGTCTGTACTCTGTGTCATATTAATCAACATGCCATATACAAACACATACAACTGAAAACAAAGAGTATGTTCTGCTAAAAACAAATGGTTTATTACCAAAAATCCTCCCATTTCATTCTTGCGCCCATGGATTCATTGTTTCTAAGAAACACTGTGGGAATGTGCCATAAAATACCAAACTGATTGAGCAAACATCCTGAAATCTCAACACGCCAGATACCTCAAAAATACACTAGGGCATATTTTTTCTCAACTTGTGGTCTTACTTGCCCCCAGTTATTATCAATTACTACTGCTCTAGCTCTATGTTGATCACGACAAAATATGTTTTTCATAAAATAACACATTTGGCCATAATAACAAGAACCTTGGTTCCATCTTCCCTGTTGCCGAAAAGCACGTCTCGTGCTGTACCGGCACAGTTGGCTGTCCAAGGACCCTGATGCCAAATTGTGGAGGATATTCTTGTCGCAGTGACAAATGGCTTGCTGGTGGGCTGTGCAGAGTGTTGTTCTGGCAGCTTCAGAGTTGTCTACGTGTCTGTCACTTGGTTAGGCTGCTTCAACGCTAGGTGATTTCACTCCCACCCCCACCCCCTCGCCTTTTTCTTCAGTGCCTTTTTCAGACTTACCTTTGCTTCCACAGTGAATGGGGGCTTTAACATTCATTTGACAGTGAGCCTACGGAAATGCCTCCCAAGCTCTCCATACAGGTATCTGTAGGGTGAGAGAAAGATTTTTTTTTTTTTTTTCACAGTGCCATACTTGTTTTCCATACAAACCTACAGGCTGCCATTACAGCCACCCACATCCCGGTTGGCAATGCACTGACGCAGAGAGCGCCTTAATGAATACAGACAAAACTGCAGAGCATTCCTGACACAGGGGAAAACCCTGCATTTCAATGGTATTGCAGGGTAATTTATTTCTTTAGTCTCTAAAATGTTGATGGTCAATATTATCTGATAACAATTCAGCAGTGATTATTCTGCTTTTGATATACTTGCATTTTAAACTAAAAAGATATATTTAAGATTTTTTTATTTTAATTGTATTCCTTCAGCAAGGATCTTTTTTTTTTTTTTAAAAAAAAAGCTGAAGTGTAAACGAGTAGACAATATCCAGTAAACAAGTTAGCTTGTAAACATGCTGCAGGGTATCTTTCCTATCTGGATCTGCTGACTACCTTGAAGGTATATAATTTAATGCCTCTAGATAATTTGGGGGTGAAGTCTAACCAGCTGATGCCCCAAGATAAATAATAAATAATACTCCTATTTCATTACTGAGTTTATAATTAAGTGTAAACATAAAGGCATTTTAAAAACTATAACTATAGGAAATAAAGTATTTTAAGATTGTTTTTAAAAACTGAAAAGGATAATGCAATGAATACAAAAGATGTAGGAAGCCTTTTTATTTTATGGAATGGCAGTAGATTTTTTTTTTCCATAAAACATATTCTGCAGCACTAGTGTATTATTTAAGATTCGAGGATGTATAAAAGAAGCTAATGGGTTTTTCACAAAAGATAATATACAATGGAATAATTCTAAAAGGAAATGAACAGGCTTTTAATCTTGTGGGGGAAAATGTTTGTTTTTACTTCTCTCATATATAAATGTATTTGTTAGTTTTATTGTTAGAACTGTAGCCCCAAATTAAGTAGACTATAACATTCTTCTAAATACTTCAATATAAAGATATTAGATAAGATTTGTTTTCAAAGGGATAGGTAGGTAGACACCAAAGATTTCATTTACATTCATAAGTACTACTAATAACACTGTAAGTAGCAGGGCTTGGAGCAAGACTAAAAGATATTGTAAGTGTCTCAGCTCTCAGGACATGGAGGTAAAAAGTTCAGGCCAAAGTGATATTTAAATTAGTTAGTTTTTCTTGTCACTGCTAATAGGACTTAAGTCAGTCCTCTGTACTACATGGGTATGTCTAAGCTATAAGGCTATTATCAAATTATCTTTTCTGGATATTTTGGGCTTTGTTTTATTCTCTAAAACCTGGCAGCAAAAATGTCCTAGCTTTCATCACTTAGGAGTATCTACTATGAGACTATTGATCCTAAAATTGCTAAGGTTTTCTAAGAAGGCTGCTTGTTGGTTCTGCACTGTAGTCTCTGAAGTGGTTAAAGCTTTGTTTGTTTGTTTTGTTCTGAATGGCTCTTAATGGATTAAGCTTTAGGCTTTCACCAAAGCAGTAACTGATTGTTAAAGTATCAAGAAATAAACTAACCACAGTGTGTGTGTGTGTGTGTGTGTGTGTGCGCGCGCGCGTGTGTACTGCGGGATCTTTAAGATATAAAACTAAGCTAGTATAAATATGTCAAATAATTCACTATATATCTTTAATAAGTCAATCCATTGTAAATTGCCATAAATTACGTTAACTGATACCTACAGTAGATTAACACTATTTAATCAAGAATAATTGAATTAAACTCTATAATGACCCACAGCTATTGAGATGAATATTAATTACAGATGTAGATTCATACTTTACTATGAAATTAACATGCCATTGTGTTTTGATCCTAAAACTGCTTTTCATAATTTTACCAATAATATTCAAAATGGTGATTCCAGGTTAATATAAACTTTAAAAGCCATCACTGGGATTTTAAGTAATATATGCACTTGTCTTCATAATATTATGCTGTGGCTCTGGACTCATATAATTAGGTATCAATTTGAGTGTGATATTAAGTAGAGGATTAAGGACTTGATGAGTAAAGAAACATTCATATTTGGAAACAGATGGAAAATAGGACTTTTTATTCAATGCTAGCTTCTTTCTAAGAAGAGGACCTTATTCAAGGTCTCATTACTGATGTTCAATGATTTCAAGATTTACTGAATTCAAAACCTGAGTTCAACCCTTTATACAACCTTTTATGGGTATGATGGATGAAATACCACAGACTGTGTTGAAATCTTCCCTCCAGTTCTCCAGGATTGGTATATATTTTCACTTCTGAGTAACCCCTACAGAGTGCTCAAAGAAGATGTCTCTGAAGAATGACTAACTGCTCTTGGATTTGCTAGGGAACATATATATATATATATTTTTTTTTTTCTAATGGGAAAATCATGAAAGTCTAGAAGAAATTGACTAAAATAAAATAGTCTGTACTTCAGCTTCAATTAACCCAAGATTCACTAGTTAAGGTCCACAGATTTGGCAGGCCTTTGGCAAAATTTCAACATGGCTGTTCCAGAAATTTGCAACACAGCATCTGGGCCTCTCTGAATGTTGCACTTAGAATATTGTATTTTGAAATTACACCATACTAGTAAGAATTAGGTTAATTTAAACATGGAATTAAAAGCCTTCCATTATACCTTTCAACTATCTTGGACATGGATATTGTATTTCATACTTGCTCATATAAGTACAAATGAACAGTTTATTTTACTTCTTAAAACATTAACTCAATTCACTAAGTCTCATATATAATAGAACAGCAAAAGTTCTCTTTCTTATAAATATCACACACAAAAGATCTGAAACCTTGGAGGGAGTTTCTAATTTCCATCTCATACTTGTAATAAATGCAATGAATTGAATTGAAAAGGAGTTTATATTAAAGGGAATGCATAAGCTTCAAAATGAGAGTGCATTTATCATATAGTAAGAACGATCGATTCTGCTATAATGCCAGTGTAGTCTTTGTAATTTTCAAAATTCCATTCAAAGTGCTGATATTCTGATGACAGAACTAACTGCCACTATAACTCTACAGCCTAGCATTAAGAGAAGGGATTTCAATGAGTGCAATAAAAAAGAAGGCAATTTTTCCCCTTGCATGTAATATTCTAAAATTAAGGTGGAGAAAGTGTTATAAAACCTAGATGAATACTTTGTGAACAACTAATTTGCTAATTGTGTGACACCCAAGAAGCCAAATGTAGTTAATATTTGTATAAGAAAAGAAGATGCATTTATGAAAAGCAAGGCTGCTGTGTCATAATCCTTTCCTAAAGCATTGTACCAAAATAGAGAGGGTGGGGGGTTATAAAGGAGAGGGTTTTCACTTTCCTCCTTTCTTTCCTTTTTGAGATCTGGGATACCTCTAATTGACCTAGTGTACTTTTATTGATAACACATTGTCAAAAGCAAAACAAACAAGCTGTGCATACAAAGATGTAGGGCCTGTTTTCAGTTATGGTATTTTTCTGACCTTATTTTCCAAAATTTCCTCACTTTACTTTCTCCATTATTGTTTTATCTTCCCTACTTATATAACTCTTGTCTATGTCTTGCACTAACCCTAAGTTTTATCTCCTACATTTCTCTCTCTCTTTCTCTCTATTCTCTTTACCCCTTTTCTCCTGTGGAAGACACCCTACAACTTATTGTAAATAATTACATATAGTTTTAATATTTATGTGTTCTAAGAAATTTAAAAAAGTAGAAAAAGTAATGTCAAAAAAAGGGACAAGCTGAAACTTGAGTTGCTGATACTGAGGTATTATCTTCCTATTTGCTCCTTAATTTATCCTCAACTTTCACTATCTACACCTTATAAACACACTAAAATAAAAGTGAGAAGGAAAAACCCTCTCCTACACAATTTTTCTCAGATTTTAAATCACAAATATTTCTCTGTCCCTTTTCTTTTTTACTTTTTTGTCATAGAGAAGAGGAGGGGGGCAGGGGAATAACCTTGCCCAGGACACACCCTAATCTTCTTCCCTGTTTACACCACCACCTACAAATAAGGAAGAAACTTTCCAGAGTTTGAATGAAAAGCTTTGGCCTCTCCTATAGACAGGGATGCACAATGCGGAAATAGTGTTTGTTAACCAGGCTGAAGCATTAAAAAGATCACACACGACAGGGTAGCTGCAGAGACTCTAAGGGATTTAGCCATACTATGTTAACTAAATGGAAAGCCACTAAATTAGGTGAACTTTCCTGACCTCCAGACATTCAAAAGCCCAAGTTTATGCAGGACTTTTAAAAGATTGCATTATGAAGATTTTTAAATTTTCTTAAGGATGAAAGAGTACTTGGCATATAGGCTATCCCTCATCTGAGAGTAGAAACATGTTTGCACTTTGAAAAGTATACATTCTATGACTGTCATTAAATTGATTTCAGTAGGACTTGGGTTATAGATACTACATTAGAAAGATGAAGCACAATTTTAAAGTACTCAAAAAATTATCATTCTCCACGTTTTCATTGCATCCTTAAAACAGAAAGAACACAATTGGAAATAAAATAAGAATAATTACAATAAAATCTGAAGTTTGATTCAATAAAATTCTTGTGGTTTGATTCTAATGAGGAACTCATCCTTCTTTTGTACAATATAGCTGCTATAGAAAAGCTTGGGTAAAGGTTAAAGGTTTATGAAATGTATCTAATTTTTGGATCATAGAAATAATATACACTTAAGGCTACAGTAACTTAAAAACATATCCTTTGCAAATGAATCTTCACTTTGCTAGTTGGAACTGTGAAATGTAGGCAGGAAAGAATTTCAATGAGCATTATTTATTTGTATATACACTGCCAGGATTTGCCTTCTCTTTTCATTCTCAATGTTTCAAATAAAAATGCTGACCTCCTTCCAAGAAGTTTTAAGGGACTGCCTTTCTATCTATGTATATTCTGAATGTTTGAAGTGATAGAAGTATATAAACATTTCCAAATAGTAGTAATACTACTCATTTGCATTTGTTAATGTAAGGATTTGTGTATACCACTTATTGAATGATCACAATCTGGTGATTACAATGTTTAATCATAAGTAAATTGTATTCAATTAACTTAGTAGAGGGTAAATTTTTATTATAATAATCTAGGATATTGGTAGAAAACAGAGAGATCATATAGATAGGTGTGACTGTGAATAGAGATACACACATATAGACAGAACTTCAGTATATGTCAAGGGGACCAGTTTTGACATGGAATAGTTTTTCAGTTTTGAGGTTGACTGTCTCCAGGTCTTATTTCCCTTTAGGTGAACTACATCTAATACTTAATATCTATTTTTAAAATAACTATCAATCAAAGTTATCATAGCTTTTATGATTGAAAGGTACCAACTTTTAGCACAAATGGATGGTGAATTTTTCTCAAGAAACAAGAATTGTCAAGGATAAGATACAAATGTCCTCTCATAGTCCAGACCCCATGTCATGAGTTTCTGTCTGTAAACTTCCTCACTAAAGCATAGCTCTTCCAGTTTCCCAGAGCACAGCTCAGCATCATAAATGGTGGGCAATGTGAGTGTTGAATGACTCAATGTTTTTAGAAAGAGAAACTGTATTCCAGGCTAGGATCCATTACTATGAATTACCTTTCCCTCAAAGAGTGACAATCTCTAACTCTCATTTTGGAAGGCTTCATTTTATTCTGAAATGTAACACATGCATGTACACACACACACATTTTGAAACTCTAATTTCAAAATAAATGCCAAGCTATCTCCCAATACCACCCATCCATTCCACCCCACCAACAGTCTCTACTTTTTCCCAGAAGGATTATGAAGAAAAGAGTAAAAAAATTTTGAATCAAAGGAAAAATAAGTTTTAGAATCCATTAAAAGTAATCACTGTCACACATGGCAATGGATTAGTGCAAAGGAACAAGGCTGTGGTCAGCAGATTGGTTTGTGCTAGATCACTTCCCATACATAAACATTCACAATCATCTGGGGTTGGAATAGAGGGAGAATTATGAAGCGCCTACTATGTGTCAGGTGCCAGACAATTTAATCAGGATGAAGAATTGTACAAAGTCTAACAGAAGTAGATTTTCTCCTAAGCTTTCTATATAAATTACTTTAATCCACTTAAAGTTAAGACATTTTCAATAAAAGAATGGGATGTTAGGCATTTTGTACTCTTCGACTTTGATAATATACTTAGAAAAGAATGCCTGGCACATAGTTGAAACTTAAATATTTGTTGAATAGTTATAAGTACTTTTCAAAGGCAAAATAAATCATCTGCTACTTCTAATGTATTTGGAAAGACATCAAGAAATGGCTATTGTAAGGAAGATTGCAGATGCTGGTTAAGATAATCTAACTGTGTAGTAGTTTATTTATTCTACTATAGAATTTTTGTTCAGAACCCCTGGGGGGGGGACTTTTGTTGTGATTATTTCTAGGATGGCAGTCAATGACTCTTCTCCAGAACAAAATCTCATACCAAGTCCATGTCCTCTCTTCATGTCCCTGCCATTTAACCATCCAGTTGTTAACACATTTTAAAATCTGACAGGTTATTTCACTTCCAAAATGATAGTAAGAGTCACACATGTCAGAACTCCACTTGATAAGTTGTGTTCGTTTCAAATGTGGAATGTGAGCACTGAATCCTCACTCTTTAAATCCTGCAAAGTGTATCAATAATTATGCCAAATCCATCCAACAGTTGATTGAGGTGTTTTCAGTTTGATATGGGTGTCAAAAAACGAACATTAGCTTTATTCAGATCTCTGCCTGATATGTTGAATGGAAAAAAATCCATTCATACACCATAGATTCATCCCTAATACTGGAAATTAGGGAAAGGTATCTCAGATTCTGCACACATTTTCTCTGTGGTTACAGAGGTGACTTTGCCACCTGGTATCCTGTCCTTCCTTATTATACCCTATTATATCTGTCATATGTAAAAGTTCTAAGAAAGATACAAATATGTATAATTTTCAGGTGGCACTTTCCAAAGAAAAGCTGTTTTCAAACTCCAATTCCTAATCTACTTAAAAAAAAAATAGTGCTTCTTTCATTATAAAGTAAAAGCTGATAGGGTACCTATACAATCTCTTCCCTTCAGGCCTTTTGATTTAATCTTATATTTTCCTCCAGTATCATGAGTGACTGAACACCAATTAAAAAAAAAAAGGTAATGGAAACTCTTCACATTTATTTGTGAAATCTCTAAGTTTTGGCTGTATTTGTGCTGGAGCAGAAAGAATTAACTAATAAAGAAAAAAGGAGTAATACAATTTTAGTTTTGTATTTAAGGTGATGTCATTAGGCACCAAAGCAGTAATCCAGGAAGATTCAAAATGTTTAACCAAATCAGTATGAACAATAAGTTCAAAGTGAGTTAAAAAGAAAATTTTCTAACACTGTAAGTCAACTTTTGAATGAAGAACACCACTTGCTATATAAAATTTACTTAGGGATTATG
>NW_004567114.1:52079399-52084399 GCF_000260355.1 Condylura cristata | reverse complement strand
CAGGCTTTTCAGTTTTTATGGTTTACATTCCTGTTTTTAACAGATTGATATTTTCCTGTTTGTTCTCTGTAAGATTTCTTTTCTATATACAGAGTGTATTCATGTGCTATCCTAATGAGGAAATGACGAGTTTTTATCAACCTTATTAAACATACACCCAGAAGATATCCATTTTAATAAGGGGCCAATTACTAAGTGTGTCTTCAGTTAGAAAGAACTTAGCTTTTACCTTGTTCTTTGGCTCTCCATGTCTCTAATTAATTGAATCTTGAAATCGTTGGACTTTCAGCTTAAGAGAAGACTGAAGAAGGGAACTTAACAACACTGCCTATTCCTTTATGTCTAGAACAGGCTAAAAAAAAAAAAAAAAAAAAAAACACCTGTAATGCTAAAAGACTCAGGCTTTTGTCTGTTTCTAATATTACTTTTCTGCCTAATTGCCATCACTGCCACGTACATTAGGCCCTTTTTCAGCAGGGTTAAAACAGGGCCAGTGATGAATGGAAAACTGATTGTACTGCTGTCAAACTTGAATGTGAGGCTTATTCTAGAGATAGAAGTATGAGGAAAAGGACAGAGAATTGCACTTCATTAAAGCTCTACCAAGCTGATTGGAGTGGAGGAGGTAATTGAGATTTAAAGTGGCATTCCCATCACACTGTCCCTTTTTCAACTTAACAACTGTCATTCAAGCCACATAGGGCAACAATTGGCCAGATTTCCCAGCTCTTCTGAGTAATAAAACAGACACTCACCTTCTGGCTATTCGTTTTACTTACTTTGTTCTAATTTCCAATTCATGTGTCATTAGTGAACGAAGATTGACAAGAAATAGCTTTGACCTCACAGATTTGACCTTCAACCCCAGAGACCCAACTCTAGTCTGAACATAGGTTGGAATATGCTAAGAAACACCTTTCCTTTGCACAAGAATGAATGGCAGTTTTTTCATCATTGTACCACCCCCTGCTTGCCACTACATTTAGACTATGAGACATGTCAACTGCCTGTCACAATTACAATAGACACAGCAAACCAGAATTTTCCCCAAATCCAAGGGGAACTTCCTGAACAAAGAGTAAATTTTATTGCACAGATTTTGGAGACCTCCAATTTGTAGAGCCATAATGAATGCATCCCACAGACAAATAGGTAGTTGTTAATTATCCCAGCAATTTCTTTTTTTAATGTGCTAACAACACAGCATGCTAAGCCTTCATATCCTACACTGTTACCTGATGATCTCATCACATTTGAAAAGATGGTAGTCTGGGAAGAAGGCATTATTATAGCAAGTATGCATGACAATAAGTTGCATGATTACAATCCCTTATTTTCATGATTTAATACAAAGAAAGTGTGATATTTTGGAAACAGATGGATTTCGCTACACCTTTACTCAACAAACTGAAGTGGTTTATCTATAGTATCACTTTAAGATGAACTGATCTTTATGCTTTCCTTGACTGATTGTCCTAACCTTATATACACTAATTTTGTCCCATCAAAGCATGAGGTATGTAAAAAAAAAAAAAAAAAAAAATAGCTGAAGGGTGAGACCTATGACCTGAATAAGAACCCCCATTGAACATAAGAGTAATTTATGCCTTTTGGATAGTTTTGAATAGAAATTGGATCCTAGAAATCTATTATGACTAGGAAACTGGTATGGTTTAATCATATTAAGTAACAAACATTTGGATGACTCTACTACTACCCCCTAAATAAACAGAATAATGGAATGCACCACTTTATTATGCAAAGGATTTGAAAAGTTGACTTTGTTTCCTTTGTAAAACATTTTGAAAACACTGCCATGTTACTACTTTGAATTCATTTTAATGAAATGTAAAGTCATTTTCACTTTACCAGCAATATTCATTCTTCTGCGGCTTTTTAAAAAAATCATAGGTATATGACTATATTGACTTCACTTTAATGGATGTTACAGACCTTTGGTTTTCTCTTGTAATATTCTTCTGTTATATCATGAATTTGCATAACTCATTGTACTTCACTGTGTTTTCTGAATTTCTTACTTTTGTTGCTAAAAAAGGATAATACAATATATTTTCTTACAGGAAGAGGCATTAACTTTCATGAGAAATCACAATTGTTACCACATCATCTGAAAGTACTCTTAACACTACTATCTTCTGAACATTTAAATAAAACTCAAAGAACTGATTTCTTTTCAGGGAGGTGATTAGCATATAAATACAAAAGAATAATTTCAGAATAAGACACATTTCCAGAGTATGACATAGTAAGAGTTTACTAATAATTATAAAAATTCAGGGAATCTATTGTGGATAGAGCATTCTTTATTAGCTCTATGTCACAATTATGTGTGAGACATGCTTTCAGGGTAACAACAATAACGTGTTTACCATGCTTTGCCCTGATGCACGTAACCTTCTTGTTATAATGTGATCTTCAAGCCAAACATTAAAGGAAGCCCTTTGTATTTGGAATTTTGCTTTCTCTGGTAAATTTTCATGTCCATATAGGTCAAAAAAGGTCAAAACTTATGGTTTAATCTCAACAGCACATTTGTGCTCATCAAAAGAAATAAATCTCAAACTGTTGGAAGCTTCTGTAGAGATGCCTTTTATCCTACACCTGTGACAATTACCCTGGGTTAGTGGAGCTAACAAGAGTCAGGTCATAGGTCAAGGGTCAGGACACTGTCAAGAGGAAGTTATTCTTCAGTCCACTAAGTCTCTTATCATTTTCCCCTATTGTGATAACCACCTGCCAGTCAGAAAATGTAGGCCAGTGTCTTGTTCTAAATATTGCACTTTCTGCCTCAAAGATAGCACATTAGATTACCTCTCTCGAACTTACCATTTTCTACCTTTAAAATTCCATCTTCAAAAGCAACACACTGAACTAGTAAACATTATTTTTGAACTAAAATTAAAACAAGGAAAGATTTAAAAATAAGTTTTAGTTGTTCATGTTTGTTTGATTTAGTGGACATATGTTGTGACAAGTCAAAAAAAAAAAGAGTCAACCAAATGAATAATGAAATTAATAGTATTAGGAAATAAGAATGGCAGAATGGCAGGCAGTGTGACATGTGCCTGAACGGGTGTGTGTGTACATGTGGGTAGACTCACCCCAGGTAATATGGACTAACACAACATCCAGCTAACAAGTTTATCTCTACAATATAATAAAGCATCTCCTGGGAAATTTTTTCATATTGGAATTCTGTGGATTTAATATGTATATACTGTGCTATCTGTGTATGCTGCTTTTTTTAAAAGATTTATTTATTTATGCATACAGAACTATAGTAAAAGCCAGAGGTACAGGTGCATGAGAGGCTTCACCAGAGACAGAGCAGGGAGCAGAACAGGCAGATTGACAAGTACATTGCTGAAGGGAGCAGTGGGCGAGACAGGAGAGATATGGTGTCCCCTGTGGATCACCTCTGGGGCTGGAGATCGAATTTACACTGAAGTGACTGTAGCTAGCTTGCAGTGGTGCATCCCAACATGTTGTGCCACTAGAGAGGGCCTATTTATGCTGTCTTTGCTATAATGAAATTCTGTTTAAAAAGTGGTACAGTGAAAAGTGAAAGATTTATATGGTCTGAAGAGAAACCAGAAGTATATGACACAGCAGACCTCTCCTGTCTTTCCCACTGCTCCCCTCAGCAGTGTATTTCAGTTGATCCACCTATTCTGCTCCCCACTCAGTCCCTGGTGAATCCTCTCACCACCACCACCCTCCCCACAATTGTGGGATGTACTCCAGGTCTTGTGTGCATAAATCTTTTTTTAACATGTGATATAGTGAAAGACTCAGTGATCCGAGTCATACATAAAAACTGTCGTGACCTTCATCATCATGAGATTGAATTTACAAGAAAAATCTTGTCTCAAAAGTCTTAAAAAAAAAAAGTACTACTAGTTATTTCAAAGCATTAGAAGAGCACAATTTAATACTCATAAAATTAAAAGTGACTAAGTTGAGTCATTTTAGACTTTCTCTTTTACTGTAAGGATATTAAATCACAAAGAAACATGCTATCCTTTGTATGTGGAGACATGTGAAGTAAACCTCTAGCACTTTCATCTGCCCCCTTTTCTCCTGGTAACTTTCATAATAACAGAGGAGAGGAGCGGAAAATTTTAGAATATAACTCAAGACTCATACTTTGCTTCATATCTGCTACTGGCTAGTTGAGTCTCAATTTGCTAGCTGTCAAATGGGGTGAGGGCTTGTTATTCTTAAATGCAGTGATTTTTTTTTTAAGATTTATTTTTTTTTATGCATATAGAACTGGGGTACAGGCCAGAGGTGCGGGGGTGGTAAGAGGCTTCATCAGAGATGGATTGGGAAGCAGAACAGGTAGATTGACAAAGTACACTGCTGAGGGGAGCAGCAGGTAGGTCAGGAGAGGTCTGCCGCGCCATATGGGTCACCTCTGGGGCAGGGATCGAACTCATACTGAAGCGGCTTTAGCTTCTTAGTGCTGTGCTTTTAAGCCCACTGTGCCATCAGGGAGGCCCCAAATCCATTGATTTTTAAGGCGTTAGCAGCTTTTTTTTCTTATACTTTGTTTTCAGACAGAAACCTCCCTTTGTGCTTCCTAAAGAGTTTCATCCTAATGTCTAATAAAAAAAAATACAAACATTCTGCTTATATAACTTGGTGATACCTTCTTTATTTTCCCTTTACTACATAGCAGAGTGCCTACAGAATTAGGAATTGTTCTTCAGATAACCATTCACCCTGCTTTTTACCTATGGTTTCCAGGTTTGTTTATAAGCTCCATTTATTTTCAAAATTATCCAAGGTTGGATGAAAATTTATGTAGTAATCATCATTTCATTAATAAAGGTAGAAAATATTTATATCACCAGTTTACTTGAGATCAATTAATGACCACTCAGCTTTTTTCTTTCTTTCTTTCTTTCTTTCTTTCTTTCTTTCTTTCTTTCTTTCTTTCTTTCTTTCTTTCTTTCTTTCTTTCTTTCTTTCTTTCT
>NW_004567114.1:52058279-52079039 GCF_000260355.1 Condylura cristata | reverse complement strand
GGGATTATGGTGATGGCACATGGGTGACTTGGTGATGGGAAGCCCACGGGGATTACAATTGAGATGGGGGAAAATATGTACAAAATGATGTAAAAATAAACTGTTATAATAAAAAAAATGTCTCCTTTAAAGTCTGGAGGTTTAGGAAACAATTGGAGCATACTTTGGTCCATCTTAGGTCTTTCTGTGAAAGAAGCCTATTTGCTTGTCTAGGAGTTTGACCTGAGGGGTAGGCTGTAGGACTGATACACAGCTCAGAATTCAGAGTTGCCCTCAGAAGTCAGTTGCTCTTAGTAGTGGACAGCTCCTTTTTGTTCTGTGTATATAGTGACAGCTTGTTGATATATCCCAGAAAGAAGTTTATCCACTTGTCTGGAACCCCCTTATTTGTGACTGTTGCCAAGAGAACAGTTCAAGATATTTTGGTTCAGGTAGTTATAGAACGTATCCTATGTTCCTACAGGACTGTACATATTTGTATTTTTCTTTTTAAAGCTGCTGTCTAAGACTCTGACTTTTATTCATCATCCATTTATAAAGATGGAAACATGTATTGCCATTTATAGAGCTTATCTAAATGCAAATAAATATTTAATATTCAATCACAAGTAATGTGAATAAAACTTTAATAATCAATGTAGATTTAGTTGAAATATAGCTTTGACCTGTTGTGAAGAGCTTTTTCTGAGGAAATACTCTTGATCAATGGGTATAATCACTTTGTTTTGACCTATTTAAAAAAAAAATAGAGTCTGACTTTCAATCAGCCTCAATGAGGGTGATGACTCCCCTAGGAACACTGACATGACTTGACACACCCTCATCTACTGGGAGGTATTTAAAAATAAAATAGGAGGCTCCAACTCTTAGAGATTCAAGAGATGAGAGAGTTGAAGCAACTTGGAATGGGCAACAGAGAGTTGAGCAAAATGGGGTGGAGAAATAGAATCCAAATGAAAGAACAAAATAAAACCTCAGAAAACACTTAATATAAAGGAGATAGATATCAGAGATGTGGTTTTACATAACAGAAACTCTAACTAAGAAAAAAAATAACATTTTCCACATACTTTTCCAAATTGAAATATAGACATTTATCAGAGGCTCTTCACAAACTACTGTTACTAGTCCCATAACACAAAGCATGGCTCAGTTTGGCTTTTAAGATAATAATCTCAGATCTGCTGAAGTAAATGGGCTGGTTCTGACACTAGAACAGTCCAGCTTCTTTCCACTTTTATTTTAATTCAATTGCTCTATCTTATTATATCATATCTAAATGACAATAGAGGAAAACATCAAAGAAAACTCGATAGATGACTTGAAACAACCACGTCTGACCAGTACCATCTGAACCACCAAACCATGGAGTTACTCTGAATATGTATTAACACTGACAAAGCTTAAAGGGAAAAATGAGAGAAGTTCTACAAAGATCAATGGCTTCTAAACCTTTTTTTTTTTTTTTTTAAAGATTTTATTTATTCATACTGAACTGGGGTACAGGCCAGAGATGCGGAGGGTGAGAGGATTAACCAAGGACAGAGTGGGGAGCAGAATAGGCAGATCAATGAAGTACACTGCTGAGGGGAGCAGCGGGCGGGCCAGGAGAGATCTGCCGCGCTGTGTGGTCACCTCCCGGGCAGGTGGGGATCGAACTCATGTGGAAATGGCTTAAGCTTCTTAGTGCAGTGCTTTAACCCGCTGCGCCACCAGGGAGGGCCGGCTTCTAAACCTTTAATCAAGTTTCAGTTTGAAAATAATACTACTTGGGGACCTCCCTAGAGGCCCAATGGATTAAAGCACAGCACTATGAAGCTCTTTGAAGCTACTGCAGTACGTGTTCGATTCCTGGCCAGGGAGGTGACCACATGGTGTAACATACCTCTCATGTCTCACCTACTGCACCCCTCAGCAATGTATTTCAGTTCATCTGCTCCCCACTCTGTCTCTGGTGAGTCCTCTCACCCCCTGCATCTCTGGCTTCTACCCCAGATCTTGTATGCATAAATAAATAAATCTTAAAAAAATAGAAAATAATACTAATTTAGAATGAGCATAGATAGACAGCTAAAAATAATGATACTTCTCAAGAATTCCTAAGTACTTTTGGCCCCTCTTTAGTTACCTGAAATTGAACTGAATTTCTCTCTTTCCAAAAAGCTGGAAAAACAAATAACAAAGGAATAGAAAAGGAAGCAATGGTGTCTGTTCTAACCTGAGTTATATACATTCAAGAAATGAATTTGGACTTTTTCTGTAACATACAAACTTGAATGATTTTTGAAAGAAAGTATGCCCCTGCCAGTGGTCCATGAAGAATGTTTTACTTATTTATACTGAGCATGCAAAAAGTCCTCTTCCCTCAATACAAACAGTAAAGACCACCCAAAATGGTCTCAATTGATTATGTGGCAATCATCCTCAAACTCAATTATGTTGAGTAAGACTCATAGAGGTAGAAACATGGTGGATTCACCTTGAGTATTCTTTAAAGAACTAAAAAATACTAAAGTAGAAGAAAAGTAAAGGTCTAAAAAAAGGAGTGTACTGTTCTTTCACCTCAACTTGGTTCTTCTGAGTTTGTTGGTTCAGATATTCTCATTTCTTTTAAAAGACCTGGTTGAAAAACTTATTTCAATTTATATATCTTCAGAATATCCATTCAAAAAATTTTAATAATCTTTCGGGATAATTATAGATTCATAGACTATTATAAGAAGTAATATAGAGGAATTCCATGTACTTTCCCCCCAGTTTTCCCAATGATTATGTTCTGCAAGACTATAGAAGGGTCTCTCTGGTGGCCTATGGGTCAAGTCTCTTCTGCAGCCTGAGTTCAATCCCACCCAGTTTGCTAACCCAGCTATGGTGCAACAGACATTGCCTGTCTCCCCTCAACAGTGTATTTCAGTAGATCTGCCTATTCTGCTCCCCACTCTGTCTCTGGGGAATCCTCTCACCTCTGGCCTACACCACAGCTCTTCCACACAGAATGAATAAAAACCTTAAAAAAAAAAAAAGACTATAGCAGAAGATCACACCAGATGTTGATAGTGAACATTCCAGATAGACATTTCTATGAGCAAAAAGTACCCCACACAGCCCTATTGTGACCACCTACTTTCTCCATTCTATCATCTTCTTAATGCTTGTCAGCTGTTATTCTGTTGACAGAATTTCTATACCTTTTTCATCTCCACTATGGATTTTTAAAGTATGAAACTTAGGAATTTTTTCATCCATTCTCTGAGCTTCATCCTGGTTTTTAACATGTCACCAACAGTTTTTTTCCTTCTTCATCTTGAGTAGTATACTACAGTAAGATTGTAACACTGTTTAGTGAATCACCTGGTCAAGGACATTTGAGCTGTCCATCATGTAACAGCTATGAACATTCATGTATCAGTTTCTGTGAGAATGCAAGTTCATTGCTCTGGAAAAAATGCCCAGGGGTAAAAGTGGTGGTGATACAGTGGTTGCATGTTTAGTTTTTAACTGCCAAACTATTTTCCTAAGTAACTAGCATTTTACATTCTCATCAGCAAGACATGAATTACCCAGTTTCTCTGCAACCTCATCAGTATTGTTCCTCCTTTATACCTTAGCTATTCGGATAGTCATGTGATTTCTCATTGTATTTTTTTAATTAATAAAGTTTGTTAGAACATTAAGTTCATAACAATATTGAGCATAATACAAATACTTAACAATATACTCTCGGTGGCTACCTACCCACAACCTCAACCACTATTGACATTGATATGACTCAAATCCATACATTATATTAGGTTTTACTTTTGGTGTTGTACCACTGGGTTTAATGCATGGGTAATGCACCCACCATTGTATTATCACATAGAATAGTATGCTCTCTGGACTCTCCCTGGTGGCGCAGCGGGTTAAAGCGCAGCATTAAGAAGCTTAAACAACTTCAGCATGAGTTCGATTCCCGCCTGCCCTGGAGGTGACCCGCCCGCTGCTCCCCTCAGCAGTATACTTCGTCCATCTGCCTGTTCTGCTCCCCACTCAGTCTCTGGTGAATCCTCTCACCCTCCACATCTCTGGCCTGTACCCCAGTTCTATATGAATAAATAAATCTTTAAAAAAAAATCTTCTATGCTCTGCCTATTTATCTCTTTCTCCTAGGCCTCAGCAACAACTGACCTTTTTACTCTAGCCATAGATATGTCTGCAAGTCATACAGTGAAAACTATATAATATATACTTTTTCAGAAATTTCACTTAGTAATATGCATCATGGTTCTTTTTTTTTTTTTTTTAAAGATTTATTTATTTGTGCATACAGAACTGGGGTACAGGCCAGAGGCTCAGGGGCGGCGAAAAGCTTCACCAGAGACAGAGTGGGGAACAGAACAGGCAGATCTACGAAGTACACTGCTGAGGGGAGCAGCGGGCGGGCCAGGAGAGGTCTGCCACACCATGTGGTCACCTCCGGGGCAGGCGGGAATCGAACTCATGCGGAAGCGGCTCTAGATTCTCAGTGCTGTGCTTTAACCCACTGCGCCACCAGGGAGGGCCATGGTTCTTTTTTTTTTTTAAAGATTTATTTATTTATGCATACAGAACTGGGGTACAGGCCAGAGGCTCAGGGGCGGCGAAAAGCTTCACCAGAGACAGAGTGGGGAACAGAACAGGCAGATCTACGAAGTACACTGCTGAGGGGAGCAGCGGGCGGGTCAGGAGAGGTCTGCTTCGCCATGTGGTCACCTCCCGGGCAGGCGGGAATCGAACTCATACGGAAGTTGTTTAAGCTTCTTAGTGTTGCGCTTTAACCCGCTGCGCCACTAGGGAGGGCCACATCATGGTTCTTTTGTGTATTTTTGGGAGCTGACAGCTAATTTCTTTTTGCACTGACAAATGTTACATTATCTGATTGTACCATAGTTTATTTTTCCATTCATCTACTGAAGGACAATTTGGTTGCTTCCAAGTTGTGGCAATTATTAATAGAATTGCTGTAAAAAATATGTTTAGCAGTTTTGATTGTGGGAATAAGTTTTCAGCTCATTTGGGTAAACTTCAAGGATTGTGATTACTAGATTATATGGCAAAAATACTTAGTTTCATAAAATATCACTCAAAGCTGTCCAAACTGGTTGCAACTATTAATATTCCTACAGGCAAATGAATGAGAGTTCCTGTTGCTCCACATCCACACCAATACTTAGTTGTGTTAGTGCTTTGAATTTTGGTTATTCTAGTCACTGTGTAGTGGGATATCATTATTATTTTAATTTTCAATTCTCTGATGGCATATGCTGTAGAACACATTTTCATTCACTTGTTTGCCATCAATATATCTTTTTTGGCAAGATATTGCTTCAGGTCTTTGCCAATTTTTTAATGGAGGAGTATGTTTTCTCATGTTTGAGTTTTCAGTGTTCTTTGTTGTTGTTGTTGTTGTTTTTAAGATTTATTTATGCTTAAAAGAACTGAGGTGCAGGCCAAAAATGCAAGGGGCTGAGAGGATTCACCAGAGACAGAGTGGGGAGCAGTATAGACAGATCTACTGAAAGACACTGCTGAGGGAAGCAGCTGGTGAGACAGGAGAGGCCTACTATACCATATGGTTCAGCTCCCTGGCTGAGGATTGAACTCAGGCATCATGAGATGCTGAGATTTAACCCCTGGGTCACCAAGGAGGCCCTTTCAGTGTGGTTTGTATATTTGGCAAAGCAGTTCTTTATCAGACGTGCTTTTGGAACTACTATTTCCTGGTTTGTGGCTTGTCCTCTTATTGTCTTATCTTTGTGGTTTTAATTACCAATTCTCTAAGCAATAAAGGTGTTGATCTTTTCATTTTATGGTTTTAGACCATATTTCTCATTGGATTGTTTCTAGTTATGTGTTCTTCATCTAAAATAGGAACTCTTAGTCAAATATACGGTTTGCAAATATTTTTCTCAATCTGTACGGTCAAGATGAATTATTTTTGGTTATGGATATCCAATTGCTCTAGTACCATTTTCTAAAATGACTTTCTGACATAGTAAAAAACTAATTGGGCATATTTGCCTGGATCTATTTCTGTTTTCTCTCATTTGTTCTGTTGATCAATATTTCTATCTCTCCACCAATATCATACAATGTTGGTTATTATAGATAAAAAATATGCCATGAAATTGGGCTGACTGATCCTTACTACTTCCTTCTTTTCAAAATTGTTTTAGCTGTTCTAGTTCCTGTGGCTTTCATTATAAATTTTGGAATCTTACTGAGGTATTGATTGAAGTTCCATTAAAACTACATATCAACTGGGAGAATTACCATTGTTAATATTTTAACTTTTCAACATGTGTGTTGTTATCCCTGTCCATTTACTCAGATCTTTAATTGTTTATTGGTTTTCACGTATAATCTTGTAAATGCTTTTTTAGATTTATACTTAATTATTACATTTTTGACTTAGCATAAGTGATATTGCATCCTTTATTTTGGGCCCACATACTTAGAAATGCAGTAGATTTTAATGATTAGTGTATAGTCTCTGATCTCAATTAACAGGTATTGAGGGTTTGTTTACATTTGTTTCTTTTAGTAGATTGCTAGGCATATTCAATATAAACAGTCACATCATCTGCCAATAGAATAGACTTATTTCTTCCTTTCTGATGTGTATATGTATTTTTCATTTTCATTACTGTACTGGTTTAACATTTTAGCACTTACAAGTAAGAGAGGTAAGAGCAATACTTTCACCAGTACTTAGAGAAAATATTCAGTCTGTCATTATTAAGAGTTAGATATACTACAGGTATTTTATAGATGCTCATTATCAAGTTTGGGAAGTTTCCCCCATTGTTTGTTTCATTGTTTGTTTTTAAAGATTTATTTATTTATACATAAAAGAACTGGGATACAGGCCAGAGTTGTGGTGGTGGTGTTGGTGATGGTGGTGAGAGGATTCAGCAGAAACAGAGTGGGGAGCAAAACAGGCAGATGTACTGAAATACATTGCTGAGGGGAGCAGAGGGCGGGTCAGGAGAGGTCTGCTGTGCCATATGGGTCAGCTCCCTGGCTGGGAATTGAACGTATGCTGCAGTGGCTATGGATACCTTCATAATGCTGTGCTTTGACCTATTACTAACTGGTTGCGCCACCAGGGAGGGTTTGGTGTGGCCCACCTCTCCACCCCATGTTGTTTTTCAGATTTGTGAGATTATTATCATATACTGATTCAAAATTCATTATATTGAATTTTGTCTCTGAAATAAGCCCCATATAGTCATGTTACATAATTTTCCCCATACATTAGTGAATTTAACTTTTAATATTTTGTTTAGGAATTTTTACATTTTTATTTATGACAGATATTTGTATCTAGTTTAATTTTTTTGTACCATATTTGTTATTTTTTGCATCACAGGAATACCAGCTTCATAAAATGAACTGGGAATTGTTCCCTTCTCTTAGAATGGACTGTATAGAATTGGGCTAATTAGTAATTTTCTAACATTTATTAGAATTCTCCATTGAAACCAATGGGCCTGAATATACTTCTTAAGAGGTTTTAAATTACAAAGTTGATTTTTTGATAGCCATAGAGGTAGTCACTTTTCTTATTTAATATTAGGTGAGTTATGTTGGGTTGTATTTTTACAATATTTGGTCTATTTAATCTAAGTTGTCAAATTTTTTGTGGGTAGTTTTTATAGTATTTCCTTATTATTCAGTTGATACCGCAGGATCTGTAGTTATAACTCCATTTCATCCCTGATACAGATAATTTGTGTTTTCTTTTTTTTCCTTGTAAGTTTTGCTGGACTTAAAATACTAGAGATTTCAATTATGTTAATATTTGCAAAGAAACATCTCCCTATTTCAGGGCTATTTTTTCTATCAATTTTATTGATTTCTGCCCTTTATTGTTTCCTTCCTATTGCTTGCTTTGAATTTGTTTGCATCCACTGATGAATCTCTGGCAGGGAGGGTTGGAGTGCTTCATTACTGGCACCACAGGGGTGAGGGGAAGGATGGAAATATACTACCCTAACTAAGAAGGAGACTGATGTTTCATTAGAATGAGGTGAAGTTTTCAGTTCAGTCTCTCCAGGTAGTCTGCTGACATCATAGGGCAGTGGTAGAGGGCAGGTGGGTGGTGGTGGGAGGGCTCATTACTTCTTCGTAGGGGATGAAAGTCTCAGACGTTCACTTAGGCTCCTCTGATACTACCCCATCAGGGATGTGAGGAGCCTCATTACAGCCTAAAAAAGGGTGGAAATCTCAGTCCCCCATTCACCCTTTACTAAGTATCAACTCAATCCTGAGGTCCCTATCCAGTGTACCTTTTCACATTTCAATTATTTCCTTATGTATGCCAGATAGGTAGGTAGGTAGGTAAGTAGATAGATAGATGATTAATAGAAAGAATGATAGCTAGATAGACAGATAGCTAGATAGACAGGCAGAGAGATACATAAATGTATGAATGTGTGTATGTATAAATCTAAGTTTTCAGTCTTAGAGAAAAGTATACCTTTGTATGACCAGAGATCAACTTACATTGTTTTTATAATCTATAATTAATTTAATCTTATGGATTATATATACAATCATCTATTCAGAGAAATTCTTCATAAAAAATTTAGACCAACTTACTTCAGATAAGTAAAGATATCTTAACATTTACACAGCCTAATAATATTTAATATTTATTAATCACATGCTAATATCATTTAATATTTATTCTACTAATAATATATAGCCTAGTATTTAATATCAATTAGATAAGCAAATTTGATAAATATTAATATATTAGTGAATATTAGTACATTTTAGTAAATGTTAAACATTATAATTTTTATATTAAAAGTTCTAAAAATGTTAAAAAAATGCACAAACACATGGTTTCATCTACACCCCCTAAAAGCAATGACATGTTTTTAATCACAGAGTTTAGGGAGAAGAGTAAAATTCTCAAAGAATTTTAGAAAATGGAATAGGGTTGCCAACTTTTTTGTCATTTATCTCAAGAATTATTTACTATTATTTAGTAAGATTTGATTTATTTTATTAAGCAGACTATAATTCCTTTATTGTTCAGTGACCTCAATAACTGTTTACATTGGCCAAACTGTTTGAAAAGTATTTCTGTGTGCTCTTTTAATAGGTGGAGGTCTGCCAAATACCTGTAGCAAGGTCTTAGTGAGCTCAGCTGCTCGGCGCTAAAAATTTTCAATGAAAGGAGACTAATGATTTTTGCATTTAAAGAATAGAAAGGATTTTAGATTTAGCAAAAATAGAAGAAAACAAAGCAAAACATAATCTCACAAGATACCAGTTTGTTAGAATTCCAGGTAAATAGCTTAAATTTTTTAGTATGACATGCCCATGCAATCTTTGGGACACACACAAAACAATTTTTTATTTTTATCTAAAATTCAAATTTAATTGGGTGTCCTGGATTTTATCCGGCAACCTATAATTTTAAAATTTCAAAAGAAAAGTATAAATCACCACACAAGAGTTATACATGTATACATTATTAGAAGTGTTTTAAAAGGTATAAAATATAATGTGTTATATTTTAGAAATTGCTCTTAGATAAAACATAAAAGTTAACACAGTAGCAAAAATTATATTCCCAGAAATACTCAAGCAGAATGAAAGTAAATGGTTGAGAAATATAAAATAAGAAAACATATTTATACTTCCCCTTTCTGTGTAAGAGAGGGTAAGAAAGTAGAGGGGGAAAAAAGAACCAATTGGCTTTATTTAAAGGGTAGTAGAAAATATTACAGAATCAAAAAATCAGTTTTTATATGGGAAAACAGACCATGTTGATTAGTTCTTTTGCTAGGGAATAAAATATCTTTGAACCAACGGGCAGAAACGCTAGTGGGGAAAGAGGGACAGAGAAGGAGCAATGCTAAATGCAGAGCTACATTGGGTGGAGGGATGATTACAATTTAGGGGTCAAATCCTCAGATGGAAACACTTTGGGTCCTTAAGTGTTTTAATCTAGAAGGAATTACTATTGTCAGTAATCATTATTTTGGAAAAGTAAACTAGTATTAGGGAGAGTTGGATATCAGGGAAATCTCATTCAAAATTTTATGTCTAGAAAAAGATATGAATTAAGAATTAGTTAAATATTTTTATTGGATTTAAATGCCTTCTAATGTTTGTTTTTCAGAGTTTGTTTTGCTTAAAAGCTCTTCTTTTTAATGCAGATTCAATAGTGTATAACTAGTTTCAGTTATCAACTTTCTACCTGGTAATATGACTTCAGTTTTACCTACACTTAGCTACTGGCTATCTGTCAAGGATAAAGAGTCCTTAAGTAATCCTGTTTTACTGCTAGCCTACTCAAGACCAGACCCCACCCTGTCTTGCCTATGGCAATATGGTTCACACCAACCTTCTAATTCCTTCCAACTGCTCCTGTACTTCACCCCTGGCATAAGAGAGAGGGGATTGAAACTACTCACTATTCTGGACTCCTTTACTTCCTATCTCTGTTTTTGTTCTCAGCATATCCCCTTTTTATTTTTTTTTTTTTTTTTTTTTTTTTTTAATAAACAATTCTGCAGGTTCTTTTTTTTTTTTTTTTAAAGATTTATTTATTTGTCATACAGAACTGGGGTACAGGCCAGAGGCTCAGGGGCGGTGAGAGGCCTCACCAGAGACAGAGTGGGGAACAGAACAGGCAGATCGACGAAGTACACTGCTGAGGGGAGCAGCGGGCGGGTCAGGAGAGGTCTGTCACACCATGTGGTCTCCTCCGGGGCAGGCGGGAATCGAACTCACGCGGAAGCGGCTTCAGATTCTCAGTGATGTGCTTTAACCCGCTGCGCCACCAGGGAGGGCCTCCTTCTTATATTTTCCTATGTTTTCCTATATTTTTTCTTTTTCTTTTCCCCTTCAAACCTAGTTGCTTTTTTTGATAAAAGTCATCACTTTGTTGTATTGGCATAACTTAAATTCCTCTCCACTACAAGATTATTTCCTGATCAGTAACCCCAGATGGTTTCAAACCACAATTCAATATCTTCTCTTATTCATAATGTCATTTAATATATTTTCAATGATTAATTGCTATGTAGTTGTTTGTTCCCCTTCAACCAGCCCTCCCTCCCAGAAACAATTAAAACATTTTAAAATGTGAGCTATAATGTATTCATCTATCTTTAGTCTCTTGCTAATTTTAGTAGAACCTCAGACTCTATAAATATTGATAAAGATAGTTAATAGTATCAGTTAGAAGCCAAAAGTTTTGTGGTTTCCATAATGACTTACACTTTAGGATATAACTCACAAGTCATGCATTGTGAGGTTTATCATTTGTCAAAATGAAGAAGATAAATGGTCCTGGATTTCAATGATTAGGATCAACAGTCTTTATCAACAGATAATCAAATTGGCTAATTGGAAGGGAAAAAAGGACTGAAATAGGCTTGGTAATTTCAAGTGCCTAACTTTCAAGTGAGATATTAAGAAACAAAATTCTTAGAAATAACAACTAGGATTTAACAGACCCAATGAGGGCTTCTGTATGACTCTCTAAAAGTGGAAAAGAAATAATTATAGCTTATTTTACAGGGTTTTTCTAGTTTCTTGAAACGAATAGAGGAGATAGAGAGTATCAATTTGGGAAATTTTTTTTTAAAGGGCTTTATCTTTGCTACTGGACAGGAAGGAAATGTATTTCTTTAAAATGAAAACTTACCTGTGAAAGAAAACAAGAAAAATTGCAAAAGGCAGGGAAATTACAGAATCTACAATTTTGGGTGTTCATGATTTTCCACTCTCCCAAGTAGATAACCTTAAAATTAGATGGCAATAAGAAGTGCTTTCTGTGACAAGTACTTCAGTTCTTATTAGGTTTCCAAAAGTCATTTAGATTTGGCATGGCCCGAAAATGCTTTAAAATGCTATATAACTTCTCTTATTTTCAAAGTGATATAGATGTTTTAAAACCAATCATGATGCTATGAGATCTTTAAATGAAGGGTGATGTCTGTAATCAGAGAGTATGTTTCTTTACATCATTTTTTGAAGACAAATATGTTCCACTATATTGATCAAGAACAAAGCTGATTATTCATATGATGGGGAAAGACAATATCTGTAATTCAAAGGAATCACTGGTTTCTCTGAGAAGCCACTCTCATAGGATTTCAAAATACCCTCTTCAGCTGTACCTCCTACCAGTCCAATCCATCCTTCAAAGTTCAATTTAGTTCCCACTTTCTTCAAAATTTTTTTTCTCACCATTTCAGACGTGGTAATGACCCTTTAAGTTCAACACCTGTTACATGATATTTGTCACTTGGCATACAATACCTGGTGGAGTTAGTACTTTTTATGTTGATTTGGAGTTTCTAATCATATCATGATGTCCTTAAAATCAGAATCTCTTATTACCGTGTCCTAAGCATGGTACAGCACTGTCAAGAGATATGGCTTGAATAGAGATGAATATGCTTCAAAGTTTATGGAGCTCCTGATGGGTCCCCATTCACTAGGTCAAACAAGAAGAGTGCTAGAGTTAATTGTCTGTGTGTCCCCCCAACTCATCTCTTGAAACCTAAAATGATGTTTTTAATCTCACCAGACGTTTGTGAGGTGATTAGTCATGAGAATGAAACCCTCATGATAAGATTAGTATTTTTATAAAAGAGGCTCCAGAGAGTTCCCCTTGTCCCTTCCACCAGAGGACAGAGGACAGAGTAAAGACAGCCATCTGTAAGTCAGGAAGCAACACAAACCAGGAAGCACGGCCTCACCATAAAGAAATCTGCTGGAAACTTGATTGTGGATTTGCCTATTTGCAGAACCCTAAGAAACACATTTCTGTTGTTTTTAAGTCATCCATTCACTTGTGGTAATTTGTTACAACCACCCAAACAGATCAAGACAAGAAGAAAATAAGCAATCTTCAATTTCTACTGAATGAATAAATATTTTTTTTTCAAACTTTGTAGACATCTATAAATTCTCAAGACAAGTATAAGATTCTAAATTCTAAACAGAACACAGGCTCAGTAGTGAGTTACTTAAGCTTTCATTTATCTAGCTATATTCTTTCCAACACAATCTCAAAAATGTCTTGATTGTATAAGACAGCATACTATACTACCCTTATTTCCATTTGTAAAGCACATTTTCATATCAAAAGGTCTGAGAATACAGAGGGGAAGGGGTGGGAGAGGAGTCAAAACAGGGGAGGCACAAGAACAAGGGACTGAGGTGATGGATTATAGGTGATGTGGTAGCACCTGAAGGGAGAAATAAAATATGGTCCAAAAATGAACAACAATGTAAGGATATAAATTATTTTTTAAATAAATCGATAAAGTAAATATGTAGATAAAAGTTCTGAGAAATGGAAGCATATGAAACATTTTGAACTCACAATTTCCTAAATTTATTTGACCACGTAACCTTACTATCATAGCTTGAAATTACTGTGGTTTGAAACATACTTTGTGAAACAAATTAAGACGCACCTTCTGAACAGCAGTGAACCCATTAATTTTCATCAGAAGGCAATAGGTAAGATGCTGTCCTGTAGAAGATAAAAACGTCTTTTTCCACATAGGATCATGCCCTCATTTACTTGGCCTCTCCCGTCCTTTGTAGTAGTACTTGATTTCCAGGATGAATTTCATAGTATTTGTAAAATAGCTAAAAGTTTGGCACACTCCTATCTCATGGAAATGTTCACAACATATATTTGAAAATGATGTTGTAAACAAGATAACACTGGTAGAAAGGCAAATTATAAGTAGAAAAAAGGATTGTGTACTTGGCACTAATTGGAAGTGTTTAAAACCATTTGTCACATACAAAAATACAGATAAGCCCCTGAATGTATTTATCATCATATATTTAAGAAAAATAAAAGTATCCTTCCTATATTGAATTATTCAGATTTTTTTTTGCCAAGGCACATAACATCATTACTTCTTGCCTAATCTTAAAAATAATTGTTTTTGTTTATTCTATATTCTATAAAATAAATATGTTTTATACTTATATTCTATATTCTACAAAATATAGGTTATGAGTACAGTAGCTGTGAAGGCCAAGAAATCTTGCCAGGTAGAAGCCAGAAAACTGTAATACTACTTCACTCTGGTAGCCATTTTGGGCCTGTGAGAAAGCCACTATAATGAAGTCAACAAGATGACTAAAGAAGAACACAAAAAAATGACAGAATTTTTGCCCTCCTAAAACCATGACTAAAAACTTTCCTTCTGGTTTTTATATTACATGAGGTAATATATCTTTAATATTCATACTATTTTAAAACTTGTATTTCTGCCACTTACTTGGTAAAGAATCTGGCCCTAAATGCAGGGTCATATAAGTAACAAATCCTAAAAACTGAGTACAAAGATGCTACTGCATACATCTTAGACTGTGAGAGTGGCCATCTTTACAATGTGTTAGAGTAACATTGCTTCAAATGTTGCCTAGTTCCATGGAGGGTTTCAAGCCAAGAGCTCACTGAGGCTTTAGCTCTGGGATGTTTGCCAGTGAAAATTCAAGAATTTAAATTATGCTGTGTAACAGTGAGGATCCCAGGAGGAAACCGAGGGCACCTAGGATGAATTTTGTGGGCTTAATGAAGAGACTTTTCAATATAGGTATAGACAAAATTTTGAAACCAACTTTGGATCTGAGGCCATTACATGTTGGCTAGGAAGTCACCATCATCCTTCGGTTGTAAGGTTAAAGGGAAGAAACAGTGATAATGGATCCAGAGAGAGAAGTTATAAGAAAATGCAATCACTGCAAACAACTTTAGCAAATCTGACTCAGAAAAGGAGATAAACCACATCACACCCCTCCTTCCCTTTTCTACCCTCCAAAGATTACCTCCTGGGCAAACCACAACTGATTACATTTTACTAAAAAGATCTCTAGGAGAGGAAGGCAGGCAGGAATGAAGGAAAGGTGAAAAAGAAAACATTGTGATAGTGTCTTATCTGAAGATATTTTAGAGGACTTTGACTAAAGTGCCTGTGTAATAGGTTTGTTTTTGTTTCCCCCTCAAACAATATCCTAGGTTGGATGTTGGGATAAAATCTCAATAAGGATTTCTCTAATAAACATCTCACCTGATGAGAAAACAAAAATGACTTCAGGATGTCATGTGTCATTGTGTGGGAGACAGGAATTTAAAGCAAGTTAAAGAAACACTACATGGGCCATAGAAGCTAGGCACATGGAGGAGATTATGGTAAGTGCCAGTCTGTGGGGAAAATCATCTGCCTTCATCTGCCCCAGCCTAGACTCAGAAACAGACCCTTCCAGATGAAATGATGGATTCAGTATGAAGAACTTAAGGTAGACATTTGGAAAACAAAAGAATCTTTTGGAACTCCAAAGTTAAATTTTCACATAAAAAAGAGAGATGCAGAAATAGAATTGAGAAAGAAATGATAGGAGAGAAGAGAAGGGAGATATAAAACAAGATACCAGAGTGAGATAATAGGGGATTAGATATTAGATAATAGGGTATTAAAATAACACAATGGGAAACAGTAAGATCACCAAAGACAAACAGTTGTGATTCCTAAGCTGTATAACGACAAACAAATGTGAAGTAATTTTTCTTTAATTCATCAGTTTGCTAACTATTATTTTCATGATATGCCTAATTATACATGTCTTATTATTGCTTAAGTAAGATTAATTCTTAAAAAGGGACTATGTGAGGCCCCTCCCTAATGGCGCAATAGATTAAAGCACAGCACTGAGAAGCTAAAGCCACTTCAGCATGAGTTCAACCCCTGCCTGCCCCGGAGGTGACCACATGGCGCCTCAGACCTCTCCTGACCCGCCCGCTGCTCCCCTCAGTAGTGTACTTCATCGATCTGCCTGTTCTGCTCCCCACTCTGTCTCTGGTGAAGCCTTTCATCATCCCTGCACCTCTGGCCTGTCCCCCAGTTCTGTAGGCATAAATAAATCTTTAAAAAAAAAAGGTGGGGGGCAGAACTATGTGAGCTCAGCAACTCAAGTCTAAACTTTTTTAACAGAGTCTACAAACTATTTTTTAATATCCTCTGAGACTCTAGGTATATTATTTAAAGTGATCTGTGAAACCATGAGTAAATTCCCAAATTAGAGATTTTCAAGCTAATTCAGTAAATATTGATGTTTCCTTGAATAAATCCTACCCACCATTTCTGCACAGTCCATTCCTTGCAGAAGCCACAGGCTATCCCTCTTGTCTCTATACTCCTGCGATACTGTCCCTCACACTTTTGTCTATCACACACAATTGTCTCTTTACTCCTCTGCCTCCTCCATTATACAATGTTCCCTATGCAAGTTTAAATTACTCCTCCTTTATAGTGCTAAATATTCCCCTTAGGTAAGATTAGTAAATTTATAACAGTGAAAGAAATAAACTGTACTTTAGATATAATTCATACACAGACTTAAAGGTTGCCAGAGGTTTGGGCTTAGCCTCAAAGACCGAAGGGGGAAGGGCTTTTAAAATAATTTTATAAGTTAGAAGAAGGAAATGTCATACAAAATGTTTTTGCTTGTTTTTGTTTGTGTGACCAACGTTGATGTAAAACATGGGTAACACTGATGTTCACTAGAGATTCATCTCTGAGCTGCCATCTGACTAGATCACATTTTTCTTTTAATAAAGTCCATCCAGTTGTAAGTTTCTTTTTTTTTTTTCTATAGTTGAGGTTAAAATTTATCATTTAGAGGAATCTGATGCCTACAGAAAAGCAAGTATATTGAAAGAAATCGAAACTGATGCAGAAGGGAGAAAATACCAATAGGCTGCATTTGTGCTATTTAAAATGATGTGGCTGGGAGCTGAGGACATAGCATCAGAAAAAAAAAAAAAAACTTATTAGGGCATTTTGTCAAATGACTTGTAGGTGAAGGCACATGGAAACATATCAAAAACTAATCATACATTTTAAATTCATTTTTCTAAAATCCTTCCCCCTTCTTCTCTGTTAGCCTGTATATTTGTTACGATACTTAGGCTTTCATTTTATATTAATTTCATATTTCCTTTAAAGGTAATAATATCCAATCCATCTACTTACTTATGAGAAGTGTAATCACAAACCAACCAGTCTTTGTATTATTCTCAAATAATTATCATGTAGGGCCCTCCCTGGTGGCGCAGCGGGTTGAAGCACTGCACTGAGAAACTGAGGCACTTCTGCATGAGTTCGATCCCCGCCTGCCCCGGAGGTGACTACATGGAGTGGCAGACCTCTCCTGACCCGCCTGCTGTTCCCCTCAGCAGCGTACTTAGCTGATCTGCCTGTTCTGCTCCCCACTCTGTCTCTGGTGAAGCCTCTCGCCGCCCCTAGGCCTCTGGCCTGTACCCCAGTTCTGTATGTACACATAAATAAATCTTTAAAAAAATTATCATGTAAATTTAGTCATGGCTTGTCTATTGCTTTACACTTAGTAAATATAATCAACAGGAACATGTTTTTTTACAATAATTGATAAAGTGGTCCATGCTACTGAATGTTGGCTGGTTCCCATCTTATTTCTTCTTTGCAACAAAGCACAGGGAAAGGAAATCAGGAGACATGAATTCTTGTTCAAGTACCTTTTAAAAAATTACTTCTTTATGCTTACAGAACTGAGGTGCAGGCCAGAGGTGTGTGTGTGTGGTGGGGGATTGTGGGAGTGGTGGTGAGAGAATTCACCAGAGACAGAGTGGGGAGCAGAACAGTCAGATCAACTGAAATGCACTGCCAAGGGGAGCAGTGGACGAGATAGGAGATGTCTGCTGCGACCCTGTGGGTCACCTGCCTGGCCAGGGATCAAACTTGTGCTGCAGTGCCTTCAGAGAGCTTCATTGTGCCACCAGAGAGGGAGGGCCTTGTTCAAGTTCCTTTAAGCCACTATTTCTGAGCTACAGTTTTCTCAACTATAAAGTATAAGGAATAAAGAGTTATTCTTTCTTGTTCATTTCTTTGAACCATATTTTTCACTTTGATGTCTTATTTTAAGGATAAGAAAATGAAGAGGCTGTATCTGCCAATGATCAATTCCTTAAATGATCATTTTTGTTTTTTTTTCAGTTGTTTCTGGAAATATTATAGTAAATAAGGTGAGATAAATTAGATTTCAAATATTAATACTGTTCCTAAATAAATTAAAAATCAGCACTCAAATGTGTTTCACAATTTGTGAAAAAAAAATTCTACAGGTTTTCTTTCTTCTTGTGCTTTAAACCTCTCCTCCTCTTTTGACGGGAAATATTCCTTAACTCTGAGCAGCACACATTCTTGTATAATTTACCAGATGACAAGGACAGTCCTTCCCCCGCAATTCTGTCCAAGCACCTGATGTGCATTTTCAGTGATACAAAAGTTTACTGAGTAATTCTAGGTGTCAGATGGTGTTATTTTGTCTTTTGGTTACCTTCATGTTAAAAAGGGAGAATGGACCAAAAGTCAGGCATGCATGCAACCAAGCCATTAATGTTTGCAGTCTGGCTAAAATAACACTCAACTCCAGCATACCTTTATTTATGAATTTTTATGCATTTTATTTTATTGCCTGCAGGTTTTTAATATCACACTCATTGATGTGTGCCTCATATATTCGGAGTACATTTAAATAAGGTTCTCTATCAATTTCTGAGCTGATCATTTGAAACTGCAAATGGTTATGATTTCTTAGCACAACCATGAAGCATAATCACAAAAATCAAGGCAGTAGATGCTGCAAAAATACAAATGCATTTAGTAGCTTAGAAAGGAAAAAAAGGTGTCAAATCATACAATAGGTTGAAAAGTACAGTGTAAAGGAGGAAAAAAGAAAGGAAGGAGGGAAAGGAGAGAAAAACAGGGAGGAGTGAAGAGGGGGAGAATGAGACACATCTTGAGTATATAATAGGCATTTAATAAATGTCAGTTATTCTTTTTCTATAATGTTAAAACATGCAAAATTACGGCTTATCATTTTTTTCTAAAAGAAAACACACTTTTCATATGGTTCAAACTAATATATTCAAAGCTGCTTTTCAAAATTTATCTTTGTAACTGACTAGTGGTGAACATAGAAAGTGCAAGGCCTCCCATCTACAACAGGGAACACTGACAGGCCAAGCCAGCGTAGATAGCCAGTTTGGTCATGTCCAGACTGCTCAACTACATAGGGCATTTTTTTAAACTGGAAACAGGTGTCTACAAATAGCTTTTATTTATTTATTTTTGAATAAAATAATTCACTGCAAAAAATGTATGTCTTTGTTTTAGAAGCATTTCTCTGTGTTATGTTTTGTTCACTGGATATTGCATAAAATCACCACCTCTTATCCCTCTTATACCACCTTATACCATGGTGTTTACCAGGTCACACAGACCAAGTAGCAAAGATGCTTTTTACTGAAACTTAGATCTGACAAAGCCCCTTGCTGTGTCCACTCAAACCAGCAGTCTTGTAAGTTGCCCATATGTGTGTACGGAGAACATTCTATCCTGCCTCCAGAACTCAGTGACGCTCACTGGGCATTTGGCTTTGGCTTCCTTTCTGACTATGGGTGGTATAAAGTGTAATGATTTGTGCTTTGTGTTTTTCTACAAGTGTTCCAAGATACAAATGCTGGTTGTGCTTTCCCCTGAGTTCTGTTGTATATAGTTTATGTTTGAAGGGGTTCTGTAAGATCCAGTGGAGGAAAAAATTGATCATCTCAGAGGAAGCTAAAATTTTTAGTGAACAAATACATTTTATACACTTTTATAATTAGTCACAGAAATGCCTAAATTAACAGTTTAGTAAATATGTGGCTGTAATTAATATAGGCAACTATCTACCCAATTATAAGTTTGTGTATGAAGTTTATTATATAATTAATGACATTTGTGCTTGGGATAATTTTTATATAATTAACTTAGACTCATGTAGTTCTGTTTCCAAATTATCTGCCTTAATCTACAAATAATTGAGGATATTTACACAGAGTACATAACATGATTAAATGTAATATTTAAATTAAAATGGGGAACAGAAAAAATAGATGTAAGAAGATTTTTCAAGCTCAGAAAAAAATTAAGAAAAAAGTGCATAGATGTAACCCATAGATTCCTACTATAAAACGCAGGAGAGGCATGTGTAATCAATGCAAATAATTATTCACTCTTATAAGAAAATTATATACAAAATTGTATATATACAAAATTGTAGTCTTTGTCTCCTCTTTTGTTTCCTTTCACTTCTTCCTTAATCAGATTGCCCAGTTTTGGGACTCTATGACCACATTCCAGGAAAGAAAGAAAGAACCTCAACCTTCCTCCCTATGGTCACAGTGATCTTTGACTGCAAGATGAGAATGTGACTACTGGTATTGCTGTTTTGACTCCTGCTGCTGTGTTTCTTAAATTCTTGCTTTCCCACTTGTACCCATTTTCTACTTGAGCCAGCACAGACTGCAAATGTTAAACTCTCTCCATCTACCTCTTACATTATTTCCTTATTCAAGGAATGGCTCAAAAGCAATGATCTTCTTGGTTTTGTTTCTATCAATGAATTAATTGCTTCCTCACAATTTTGTATTGATAATCACCCTGGCTAGGCTCCTCACTGCTACAACCTTACACATTTATCTTTGTCCAGTTTTATTGCTAGCCTTAAGTCACAAAAAAACAATCCCTGATAACTGCCTATTAAGAGTCTGCTCTCGGCCCTCCCTGGTGGTGCAGTGGGTTAAAGCACAGCATTGAGAATCTAAAGCCGCTTCTGCATGAGTTCGATTCCTGCCTGCCCTGGAGGTGACCACATGGT